>NC_064452.1:10172723-10248382 GCF_023343835.1 Lagopus muta | reverse complement strand
GAACGAAAAGAGACGAGACGAGACGAGACGAGACGAGACGAGACGAGACGAGACGAGACAAGACGAGACGAGACGAGACGAGACGAGACGAAAAGAAAAGAAAAGAAAAGAAAAGAGACGAGACGAGACGAGACGAGACAAGACGAGAATAAAATAAAATATCTACCTACCCCTAAATATAAACCCCTAAATATCTACATACCCCTAAAATATCGCTTATTTTCATAGAAATCCCTGTTTTTCCCCTAAAATATCGCTTATTTTCATAGAAATCCCTGTTTTTAACCTAAAATATCACTTATTTTCATAGAAATCCCTGTTTTTAACCTTACATATCGCTTATTTTCATAGAAATCCCTGTTTTTAAACCAAAAATATCGCTTATTTTCATAGAAATCCCTGTTTAACCTTAAATATCGCTTATTTTCATTGAAATCCCTGTTTTTAACCTAAAATATCACTTATTTTCATAGAAATCCCTGTTTTTCCCCTAAAATATCGCTTATTTTCATAGAAATCCCTGTTTTTAGCCTAAAATATCGCTTATTTTCATAGAAATCCCTGTTTTTAACCCTAAAATATCGCTTATTTTCATAGAAATCCCTGTTTTTAACCTAAAATATCTCTTATTTTCATGGAAATCCCTGTTTTTAACCTTAAATACTGCTTATTTTCATGGAAATCCCTGTTTTTTCACCTAAAATATCGCTTATTTTCATAGAAATCCCTGTTTTTAACCTTAAATATCGCTTATTTTCATAGAAATCCCTGTTTTTAACCTTAAATATCGCTTTTTTTCATCGAAATCGCTGTTTTTTAAACCAAAAATATCGCTTATTTTCATAGAAATCCCTGTTTTTAACCTTAAATATCGCTTATTTTCACAGAAATCCCTGTTTTTTCCCCTGAAATATAGCTTATTTACATAGAAATCCCTGTTTTTCCCCTAAAATATCGCTTTTTTTTTTCATAGAAATCCCAGTTTTTCCCCTAAAATATCGCTTATTTTCATAGAAATCCCTGTTTTTAACCTAAAATATCACATATTTTCATGGAAATCCCTGTTTTTAACCTTAAATATTGCTTATTTTCATGGAAATCCCTGATTTTAACCCAAAAATATCGCTTTTTTTTCATAGAAATCCCTGTTTTTAACCTTAAATATCGCTTATTTTCATAGAAATCCCTGTTTTTAACCTAAAATATCACTTATTTTCATAGAAATCCCTGTTTTTAAACCAAAAATATCGCTTATTTTCATAGAAATCCCTGTTTTTCCCCTTAAATATTGCTTATTTTCATAGAAATCCCTGTTTTTTCCCCTTAAATATCGCTTATTTTCATAGAAATCCCTGTTTTTAACCCTAAAATATTGCTTATTTTCATAGAAATCCCTGTTTTTTCCCCTGAAATATCGCTTATTTACATAGAAATCCCTGTTTTACCCCTGAAATATCGCTTATTTTCATAGAAATCCCTGTTTCTAACCCAAAAATATCGCTTATTTTTATAGAAATCCCTGTTTTTTCCCCTAAAATATCGCTTATTTTCATAGAAATCCCTGTTTTTAAACCAAAAATATCGCTTATTTTCATAGAAATCCCTGTTTTTAACCTTAAATATCGCTTATTTTCACTGAAATCCCTCTTTTTAACCTAAAATATCGCTTATTTTCATAGAAATCCCTGTTTTTCCCCAAAAATATCGCTTATTTTCACAGAAATCCCTGTTTTTCACCTAAAATATCGCTTTTTTTTCATAGAAATCCCTGTTTTTCCCCTAAAATATCGCTTATTTTCATAGAAATCCCTGTTTTTTAACATAAAATATCACTTATTTTCATGGAAATCCCTGTTTTTAACCTTAAATATTGCTTATTTTCATGGAAATCCCTGTTTTTAACCCTAAAATATCGCTTATTTTCATAGAAATCCCTGTTTTTTCCCCTAAAATATCGCTTATTTACATAGAAATCCCTGTTTTTCCCCTAAAATATCGCTTATTTTCATGGAAATCCCTGTTTTTTCCCCTAAAATATTGATTATTTTCATAGAAATCCCTGTTTTTAACCCAAAAATATCGCTTATTTTCATGGAAATCCCTGTTTTTCCCCTAAAATATCGCTTATTTTCATAGAAATCCCTGTTTAACCTTAAATATCGCTTATTTTCATTGAAATCCCCTGTTTTTAACCTTAAATATCGCTTATTTTCATTGAAATCCCTGTTTTTAACCTAAAATATCGCTTATTTTCATAGAAATCCCTGTTTTTAACCCAAAAATATCGCTTTTTTTTCATAGAAATCCCTGTATTTAACCCAAAAATATCACTTATTTTCATGGAAATCCCTGTTATTAACCCTAAAATATCGCTTATTTTCATAGAAATCCCTGTTTTTCCCCTGAAATATCGCTTCTTTTCATAGAAATCCCTGTTTTTAACCCAAAATTATCACTTATTTTCATAGAAATGCCTGTTTTTAAACCAAAAATATCGCTTATTTTCATAGAAATACCTGTTTTTAAACCATAAATATCGCTTATTTTCATAGAAATCCCTGTTTTTAACCCTAAAATATCGCTTATTTTCATAGAAATCCCTGTTTTTCCCCTAAAATATTGCTTATTTTCATCGAAATCCCTGTTTTTCCCCTAAAATATCGCTTTTTTTTCATAGAAATCCCTGTTTTTCCCCTAAAATATCGCTTATTTTCATAGAAATCCCTGTTTTTAAACAAAAAATATCGCTTATTTTCATAGAAATCCCTGTTTTTAACCTTAAATATCGCTGATTTTCACTGAAATCCCTGTTTTTAACCTAAAATATCACTTATTTTCATGGAAATCCCTGTTTTTAACCCAAAAAATATTGCTTATTTTCATAGAAATCCCTGTTTTTAACCTTAAATATCGCTTATTTTCATAGAAATCCCTGTTTTTTCCCCTAAAATATCGCTTATTTTCATAGAAATCCCTGTTTTTAACGAAAAATATCGCTTATTTTCATAGAAATCCCTGTTTTTCCCCTAAAATATTGCTTATTTTCATAGAAATCCCTGTTTTTAACCTAAAATATCACTTATTTTCATGGAAATCCCTGTTTTTCCCCTAAAATATCGCTTATTTTCATAGAAATCCCTGTTTTTAACCTAAAATATCGCTTATTTTCATAGAAATCCCTGTTTTTAAACCAAAAATATCGCTTATTTTCATAGAAATCCCTGTTTTTAACCCAAAAATATCGCTTATTTTCATAGAAATCCCTGTTTTTAACCTAAAATATCACTTATTTTCATGGAAATCCCTGTTTCTAACCCTAAAATATCGCTTTTTTTCATGGAAATCCCTGTTTTTCCCCTAAAATATCGCTTATTTTCATGGAAATCCCTGTTTTTCCCCTAAAATATTGATTATTTTCATAGAAATCCCTGTTTTTAACCCAAAAATAGCGCTTATTTTCATGGAAATCCCTGTTTCTAACCCTAAAATATCGCTTTTTTTCATCGAAATCCCTGTTTTTAACCCAAAAATATCGCTTATTTTCATAGAAATCCCTGTTTTTAACCTAAAATATCACTTATTTTCATGGAAATCCCTGTTTTTAACCTTAAATATTGCTTATTTTCATGGAAATCCCTGTTTTTTCCCCTAAAATATTGCTTATTTTCATCGAAATCCCTGTTTTTCCCCCTTAAATATCGCTTATTTTCAAAGAAATCCCTGTTATTAACCCTAAAATATCGCTTATTTTCATGGAAATCCCTATTTCTAACCCTAAAATAACGCTTTTTTTCATCAAAATCCCTGTATTTCCCCTAAAATATTGCTTATTTTCATAGAAATCCCTGTATTTAACCCAAAAATATCGCTTATTTTCATGGAAATCCCTGTTATTAACCCTAAAATATCGCTTATTTTCATAGAAATCCCTGTTTTTCCCCTGAAATATCGCTTATTTTCATAGAAATCCCTGTTTTTAACCTTAAAAAATATCGCTTATTTTCATGGAAATCCCTGTTTTTCCCCTTAAATATCGCTTATTTTCATAGAAATCCCTGTTTTTAACCCTAAAATATCGCTTATTTTCATAGAAATCCCCGTTTTTTCCCCTTAAATATCGCTTATTTACATAGAAATCCCTGTTTTTCCCCTAAAATATCGCTTTTTTTCATAGAAATCCCTGTTTTTCCCCTAAAATATCGCTTATTTTCATAGAAATCCCTGTTTTTAACCTAAAATATCACTTATTTTCCTGGAAATCCCTGTTTTTAACCTTAAATATCGCTTATTTTCATGGAAATCCCTGATTTTAACCCAAAAATATCGCTTATTTTCATAGAAATCCCTGTTTTTAACCCAAAAATATCGCTTATTTTCATAGAAATCCCTGTTTTTAACCTAAAATATCACTTATTTTCATAGAAATCCCTGTTTTTAAACCAAAAATATCGCTTATTTTCATAGAAATCCCTGTTTTTAACCTTAAATATCGCTTATTTTCATTGAAATCCCTGTTTTTCCCCTTAAATATCGCTTATTTTCATAGAAATCCCTGTTTTTCCCCTTAAATATCGCTTATTTTCATAGAAATCCCTGTTTTTAACCCAAAAATATCGCTTATTTTCATGGAAATCCCTGTTATTAACCCTAAAATATCGCTTATTTTCATAGAAATCCCTGTTTTTCCCCTGAAATATAGCTTATTTTCATAGAAATCCCTGTTTTTCCCCTAAAATATTGCTTATTTTCATAGAAATCCCTGTTTTTCCCCAAAAATATCGCTTATTTTCTTAGAAATCCCTATTTTTAAACCAAAAATATCGCTTATTTTCATAGAAATCCCTGTTTAACCTTAAATATCACTTATTTTCATTGAAATCCCTGTTTTTAACCCAAAAATATCGCTTATTTTCATTGAAATCCCTGTTTTTAACCTAAAATATTGCTTATTTTCATAGAAATCCCTGTTTTTAACCCAAAATTATCACTTATTTTCATAGAAATCCCTGTTTTTAAACCAAAATATCGCTTATTTTCATAGAAATACCTGTTTTTAAACCATAAATATCGCTTATTTTCATAGAAATCCCTGTTTTTAACCCTAAAATATCGCTTATTTTCATAGAAATCCCTGTTTTTCCCCTAAAATATTGCTTATTTTCATCGAAATCCCTGTTTTTCCCCTAAAATATCGCTTTTTTTCATAGAAATCCCTGTTTTTCCCCTAAAATATCGCTTATTTTCATAGAAATCCCTGTTTTTAAACAAAAAATATCGCTTATTTTCATAGAAATCCCTGTTTTTTAACCTTAAATATCGCTGATTTTCACTGAAATCCCTGTTTTTAAACCTAAAATATCACTTATTTTCATGGAAATCCCTGTTTTTAACCCAAAAATATTGCTTATTTTCATAGAAATCCCTGTTTTTAACCTTAAATATCGCTTATTTTCATAGAAATCCCTGTTTTTTCCCCTAAAATATCGCTTATTTTCATAGAAATCCCTGTTTTTAACGAAAAATATCGCTTATTTTTCATAGAAATCCCTGTTTTTCCCCTAAAATATTGCTTATTTTCATAGAAATCCCTGTTTTTAACCTAAAATATCACTTATTTTCATGGAAATCCCTGTTTTTCACCTAAAATATCGCTTATTTTCATAGAAATCCCTGTTTTTACCTAAAATATCGCTTATTTTCATAGAAATCCCTGTTTTTAAACCAAAAATATCGCTTATTTTCATAGAAATCCCTGTTTTTAACCCAAAAATATCGCTTATTTTCATAGAAATCCCTGTTTTTAACCTAAAATATCACTTATTTTCATGGAAATCCCTGTTTCTAACCCTAAAATATCGCTTTTTTTCATGGAAATCCCTGTTTTTCCCCTAAAATATCGCTTATTTTCATTGAAATCCCTGTTTTTTCCCCTAAAATATTGATTATTTTCATAGAAATCCCTGTTTTTAACCCAAAAATATCGCTTATTTTCATGGAAATCCCTGTTTCTAACCCTAAAATATCGCTTTTTTTCATAGAAATCCCTGTTTTTAACCCAAAAATATCGCTTATTTTCATAGAAATCCCTGTTTTTAACCTAAAATATCACTTATTTTCATGGAAATCCCTGTTTTTAACCTTAAATATTGCTTATTTTCATGGAAATCCCTGTTTTTTCCCCTAAAATATTGCTTATTTTCATCGAAATCCCTGTTTCTAACCCTAAAATAACGCTTTTTTTCATCAAAATCCCTGTATTTCCCCTAAAATATTGCTTATTTTCATAGAAATCCCTGTATTTAACCCAAAAATATCGCTTATTTTCATGGAAATCCCTGTTATTAACCCTAAAATATCGCTTATTTTCATAGAAATCCCTGTTTTTCCCCTGAAATATCGCTTATTTTCATAGAAATCCCTGTTTTTAACCTAAAATATCACTTATTTTCCTGGAAATCCCTGTTTTTAACCTTAAATATCGCTTATTTTCATGGAAATCCCTGATTTTAACCCAAAAATATCGCTTATTTTCATAGAAATCCCTGTTTTTAACCCAAAAATATCGCTTATTTTCATAGAAATCCCTGTTTTTAACCTAAAATATCACTTATTTTCATAGAAATCCCTGTTTTTAAACCAAAAATATCGCTTATTTTCATAGAAATCCCTGTTTTTAACCTTAAATATCGCTTATTTTCATTGAAATCCCTGTTTTTCCCCTTAAATATCGCTTATTTTCATAGAAATCCCTGTTTTTTCCCCTTAAATATCGCTTATTTTCATAGAAATCCCTGTTTTTAACCCAAAAATATCGCTTATTTTCATGGAAATCCTGTTTTTTTCCCCTAAAATATCGCTTATTTTCATAGAAATCCCTGTTTTTCCCCTGAAATATAGCTTATTTTCATAGAAATCCCTGTTTTCTTTCCCCTAAAATATTGCTTATTTTCATAGAAATCCCTGTTTTTCCCCAAAAATATCGCTTATTTTCATAGAAATCCCTATTTTTAAACCAAAAATATCGCTTATTTTCATAGAAATCCCTGTTTAACCTTAAATATCACTTATTTTCATTGAAATCCCTGTTTTTAACCCAAAAATATCGCTTATTTTCACAGAAATCCCTGTTTTTAACCTAAAATATCGCTTATTTTCATAGAAATCCCTGTTTTTAACCCAAAATTATCACTTATTTTCATAGAAATCCCTGTTTTTAAACCAAAAATATCGCTTATTTTCATAGAAATACCTGTTTTTAAACCATAAATATCGCTTATTTTCATAGAAATCCCTGTTTTTAACCCTAAAATATCGCTTATTTTCATAGAAATCCCTGTTTTTTCCCCTAAAATATTGCTTATTTTCATCGAAATCCCTGTTTTTCCCCTAAAATATCGCTTTTTTTTCATAGAAATCCCTGTTTTTCCCCTAAAATATCGCTTATTTTCATAGAAATCCCTGTTTTTAAACAAAAAATATCGCTTATTTTCATAGAAATCCCTGTTTTTAACCTTAAATATCGCTGATTTTCACTGAAATCCCCTGTTTTTAACCTAAAATATCACTTATTTTCATGGAAATCCCTGTTTTTAACCCAAAAATATTGCTTATTTTCATAGAAAATCCCTGTTTTTAACCTTAAATATCGCTTATTTTCATAGAAATCCCTGTTTTTCCCCTAAAATATCGCTTATTTTCATAGAAATCCCTGTTTTTAACGAAAAATATCGCTTTTTTTCATAGAAATCCCCTGTTTTTTCCCCTAAAATATTGCTTATTTTCATAGAAATCCCTGTTTTTAACCTAAAATATCACTTATTTTCATGGAAATCCCTGTTTTTTCACCTAAAATATCGCTTATTTTCATAGAAATCCCTGTTTTTTAACCTAAAATATCGCTTATTTTCATAGAAATCCCTGTTTTTAAACCAAAAAATATCGCTTATTTTCATAGAAATCCCTGTTTTTAACCCAAAAATATCGCTTATTTTCATAGAAATCCCTGTTTTTAACCTAAAATATCACTTATTTTCATGGAAATCCCTGTTTCTAACCCTAAAATATCGCTTTTTTTCATGGAAATCCCTGTTTTTTCCCCTAAAATATCGCTTATTTTCATGGAAATCCCTGTTTTTCCCCTAAAATATTGATTATTTTCATAGAAATCCCTGTTTTTAACCTAAAAATAGCGCTTATTTTCATGGAAATCCCTGTTTCTAACCCTAAAATATCGCTTTTTTTCATAGAAATCCCTGTTTTTAACCCAAAAATATCGCTTATTTTCATAGAAATCCCTGTTTTTAACCTAAAATATCACTTATTTTCATGGAAATCCCTGTTTTTAACCTTAAATATTGCTTATTTTCATGGAAATCCCTGTTTTTCCCCTAAAATATTGCTTATTTTCATCGAAATTGCTTATTTTCATCGAAATCCCTGTTTTTCCCCTTAAATATCGCTTATTTTCAAAGAAATCCCTGTTATTAACCCTAAAATATCGCTTATTTTCATGGAAATCCCTGTTTCTAACCCTATAATAACGCTTTTTTTTCATCAAAATCCCTGTATTTCCCCTAAAATATTGCTTATTTTCATAGAAATCCCTGTATTTAACCCAAAAATATCGCTTATTTTCATGGAAATCCCTGTTATTAACCCTAAAATATCGCTTATTTTCATAGAAATCCCTGTTTTTCCCCTGAAATATCGCTTATTTTCATAGAAATCCCTGTTTTTAACCTTAAAAAATTTCGCTTATTTTCATGGAAATCCCTGTTTTTCCCCTTAAATATCGCTTATTTTCATAGAAATCCCTGTTTTTAACCCTAAAATATCGCTTATTTTCATAGAAATCCCCGTTTTTCCCCTTAAATATCGCTTATTTACATAGAAATCCCTGTTTTTCCCCCTAAAATATCGCTTTTTTTTCATAGAAATCCCTGTTTTTCCCCTAAAATATCGCTTATTTTCATAGAAATCCCTGTTTTTAACCTAAAATATCACTTATTTTCCTGGAAATCCCTGTTTTTAACCTTAAATATCGCTTATTTTCATGAAATCCCTGATTTTAACCCAAAAATATCGCTTATTTTCATAGAAATCCCTGTTTTTAACCCAAAAATATCGCTTATTTTCATAGAAATCCCTGTTTTTAACCTAAAATATCACTTATTTTCATAGAAATCCCTGTTTTTAAACCAAAAATATCGCTTATTTTCATAGAAATCCCTGTTTTTAACCTTAAATATCGATTATTTTCATTGAAATCCCTGTTTTTCCCCTTAAATATCGCTTATTTTCATAGAAAATCCCTGTTTTTCCCCTTAAATATCGCTTATTTTCATAGAAATCCCTGTTTTTAACCCAAAAATATCGCTTATTTTCATGGAAATCCCTGTTTTTCCCCTAAAATATCGCTTATTTTCATAGAAATCCCTGTTTTTTCCCCTGAAATATAGCTTATTTTCATAGAAATCCCTGTTTTTCCCCTAAAATATTGCTTATTTTCATAGAAATCCCTGTTTTTTCCCCAAAAATATCGCTTATTTTCATAGAAATCCCTATTTTTAAACCAAAAATATCGCTTATTTTCATAGAAATCCCTGTTTAACCTTAAATATCACTTATTTTCATTGAAATCCCTGTTTTTAACCTTAAATATCGCTTATTTTCACAGAAATCCCTGTTTTTAACCTAAAATATCGCTTATTTTCATAGAAATCCCTGTTTTTTAACCCAAAATTATCACTTATTTTCATAGAAATCCCTGTTTTTAAACCAAAAATATCGCTTATTTTCATAGAAATACCTGTTTTTAAAACATAAATATCGCTTATTTTCATAGAAATCCCTGTTTTTAACCCTAAAATATCGCTTATTTTCATAGAAATCCCTGTTTTTCCCCTAAAATATTGCTTATTTTCATCGAAATCCCTGTTTTTCCCCTAAAATATCGCTTTTTTTCATAGAAATCCCTGTTTTTTCCCCTAAAATATCGCTTATTTTCATAGAAATCCCTGTTTTTAAACAAAAAATATCGCTTATTTTCATAGAAATCCCCGTTTTTCCCCTTAAATATCGCTTATTTTCACTGAAATCCCTGTTTTTAACCTAAAATATCACTTATTTTCATGGAAATCCCTGTTTTTAACCCAAAAATATTGCTTATTTTCATAGAAATCCCTGTTTTTAACCTTAAATATCGCTTATTTTCATAGAAATCCCTGTTTTTCCCCTAAAATATCGCTTATTTTCATAGAAATCCCTGTTTTTAACGAAAAATATCGCTTATTTTCATAGAAATCCCCGTTTTTCCCCTAAAATATTGCTTATTTTCATAGAAATCCCTGTTTTTAACCTAAAATATCACTTATTTTCATGGAAATCCCTGTTTTTCACCTAAAATATCGCTTATTTTCATAGAAATCCCTGTTTTTAACCTAAAATATCGCTTATTTTCATAGAAATCCCTGTTTTTTAAACCAAAAATATCGCTTATTTTCATAGAAATCCCTGTTTTTAACCCAAAAATATCGCTTATTTTCATAGAAATCCCTGTTTTTAACCTAAAATATCACTTATTTTCATGGAAATCCCTGTTTCTAACCCTAAAATATCGCTTTTTTTCATGGAAATCCCTGTTTTTCCCCTAAAATATCGCTTATTTTCATGGAAATCCCTGTTTTTCCCCTAAAATATTGATTATTTTCATAGAAATCCCTGTTTTTAACCCAAAAATAGCGCTTATTTTCATGGAAATCCCTGTTTCTAACCCTAAAATATCGCTTTTTTTCATAGAAATCCCTGTTTTTAACCCAAAAATATCGCTTATTTTCATAGAAATCCCTGTTTTTAACCTAAAATATCACTTATTTTCATGGAAATCCCTGTTTTTAACCTTAAATATTGCTTATTTTCATGGAAATCCCTGTTTTTCCCCTAAAATATTGCTTATTTTCATCGAAATCCCTGTTTTTCCCCTTAAATATCGCTTATTTTCAAAGAAATCCCTGTTATTAACCCTAAAATATCGCTTATTTTCATGGAAATCCCTGTTTCTAACCCTAAAATAACGCTTTTTTTCATCAAAATCCCTGTATTTCCCCTAAAATATTGCTTATTTTCATAGAAATCCCTGTATTTAACCCAAAAATATCGCTTATTTTCATGGAAATCCCTGTTATTAACCCTAAAATATCGCTTATTTTCATAGAAATCCCTGTTTTTCCCCTGAAATATCGCTTATTTTCATAGAAATCCCTGTTTTTAACCTTAAAAAATATCGCTTTTTTTCATAGAAATCCCTGTTTTTCCCCTAAAATATCGCTTATTTTCATAGAAATCCCTGTTTTTTAACCTAAAATATCACTTATTTTCCTGGAAATCCCTGTTTTTAACCTTAAATATCGCTTATTTTCATGGAAAATCCCTGATTTTAACCCAAAAATATCGCTTATTTTCATAGAAAATCCCTGTTTTTAACCCAAAAAATATTGCTTATTTTCATAGAAATCCCTGTTTTTAACCTAAAATATCACTTATTTTCATAGAAATCCCTGTTTTTAAACCAAAAATATCGCTTATTTTCATAGAAATCCCTGTTTTTAACCTTAAATATCGCTTATTTTCATTGAAATCCCTGTTTTTCCCCTTAAATATCGCTTATTTTCATAGAAAATCCCTGTTTTTCCCCTTAAATATCGCTTATTTTCATAGAAATCCCTGTTTTTAACCCAAAAATATCGCTTATTTTCATGGAAATCCCTGTTTTTCCCCTAAAATATCGCTTATTTTCATAGAAATCCCTGTTTTTCCCCTGAAATATAGCTTATTTTCATAGAAATCCCTGTTTTTCCCCTAAAATATTGCTTATTTTCATAGAAATCCCTGTTTTTCCCCAAAAATATCGCTTATTTTCATAGAAATCCCTATTTTTAAACCAAAAATATCGCTTATTTTCATAGAAATCCCTGTTTAACCTTAAATATCACTTATTTTCATTGAAATCCCTGTTTTTAACCCAAAAATATCGCTTATTTTCACAGAAATCCCTGTTTTTAACCTAAAATATCGCTTATTTTCATAGAAATCCCTGTTTTTAACCCAAAATTATCACTTATTTTCATAGAAATCCCTGTTTTTAAACCAAAAATATCGCTTATTTTCATAGAAATACCTGTTTTTAAACCATAAATATCGCTTATTTTCATAGAAATCCCTGTTTTTAACCCTAAAATATCGCTTATTTTCATAGAAATCCCTGTTTTTCCCCTAAAATATTGCTTATTTTCATCGAAATCCCTGTTTTTCCCCTAAAATATCGCTTTTTTTCATAGAAATCCCTGTTTTTCCCCTAAAATATCGCTTATTTTCATAGAAATCCCTGTTTTTAAACAAAAAATATCGCTTATTTTCATAGAAATCCCTGTTTTTAACCTTAAATATCGCTGATTTTCACTGAAATCCCTGTTTTTAACCTAAAATATCACTTATTTTCATGGAAATCCCTGTTTTTAACCCAAAAATATTGCTTATTTTCATAGAAATCCCTGTTTTTAACCTTAAATATCGCTTATTTTCATAGAAATCCCTGTTTTTCCCCTAAAATATCGCTTATTTTCATAGAAATCCCTGTTTTTAACGAAAAATATCGCTTATTTTCATAGAAATCCCTGTTTTTCCCCAAAAATATTGCTTATTTTCATAGAAATCCCTGTTTTTTAACCTAAAATATCACTTATTTTCATGGAAATCCCTGTTTTTCACCTAAAATATCGCTTATTTTCATAGAAATCCCTGTTTTTAACCTAAAATATCACTTATTTTCATAGAAATCCCTGTTTTTAAACCAAAAATATCGCTTATTTTCATAGAAATCCCTGTTTTTAACCCAAAAATATCGCTTATTTTCATAGAAATCCTTGTTTTTAACCTAAAATATCACTTATTTTCATGGAAATCCCTGTTTCTAACCCTAAAATATCGCTTTTTTTTCATGGAAATCTCTGTTTTTTCCCCTAAAATATCGCTTATTTTCATGGAAATCCCTGTTTTTCCCCTAAAATATTGATTATTTTCATAGAAATCCCTGTTTTTAACCCAAAAATAGCGCTTATTTTCATGGAAATCCCTGTTTCTAACCCTAAAATATCGCTTTTTTTCATAGAAATCCCTGTTTTTAACCCAAAAATATCGCTTATTTTCATAGAAATCCCTGTTTTTAACCTAAAATATCACTTATTTTCATGGAAATCCCTGTTTTTAACCTTAAATATTGCTTATTTTCATGGAAATCCCTGTTTTTCCCCTAAAATATTGCTTATTTTCATCGAAATCCCTGTTTTTCCCCTTAAATATCGCTTATTTTCAAAGAAATCCCTGTTATTAACCCTAAAATATCGCTTATTTTCATGGAAATCCCTGTTTCTAACCCTAAAATAACGCTTTTTTTTCATCAAAATCCCTGTATTTCCCCTAAAATATTGCTTATTTTCATAGAAATCCCTGTATTTAACCCAAAAATATCGCTTATTTTCATGGAAATCCCTGTTATTAACCCTAAAATATCGCTTATTTTCATAGAAATCCCTGTTTTTTCCCCTGAAATATCGCTTATTTTCATAGAAATCCCTGTTTTTAACCTTAAAAAATATCGCTTATTTTCATGGAAATCCCTGTTTTTCCCCTTAAATATCGCTTATTTTCATAGAAATCCCTGTTTTTAACCCTAAAAATATCGCTTATTTTCATAGAAATCCCCGTTTTTCCCCTTAAATATCGCTTATTTACATAGAAATCCCTGTTTTTCCCCTAAAATATCGCTTTTTTTCATAGAAATCCCTGTTTTTCCCCTAAAATATCGCTTATTTTCATAGAAATCCCTGTTTTTAACCTAAAATATCACTTATTTTCCTGGAAATCCCTGTTTTTAACCTTAAATATCGCTTATTTTCATGGAAATCCCTGATTTTAACCCAAAAATATCGCTTATTTTCATAGAAATCCCTGTTTTTAACCCAAAAATATTGCTTATTTTCACTGAAATGCCTGTTTTTAACCTAAAATATCACTTATTTTCATAGAAATCCCTGTTTTTAAACCAAAAATATCGCTTATTTTCATAGAAATCCCTGTTTTTAACCTTAAATATCGCTTATTTTCATAGAAATCCCTGTTTTTAACCCAAAAATATCGCTTATTTTCATAGAAATCCCTGTTTTTAACCTAAAATATCACTTATTTTCATAGAAATCCCTGTTTTTAAACCAAAAATATCGCTTATTTTCATAGAAATCCCTGTTTTTAACCTTAAATATCGCTTATTTTCATTGAAATCCCTGTTTTTCCCCTTAAATATCGCTTATTTTCATAGAAATCCCTGTTTTTCCCCTTAAATATCGCTTATTTTCATAGAAATCCCTGTTTTTAACCCAAAAATATCGCTTATTTTCATGGAAATCCCTGTTTTTCCCCTAAAATATCGCTTATTTTCATAGAAATCCCTGTTTTTCCCCTGAAATATAGCTTATTTTCATAGAAATCCCTGTTTTTCCCCTAAAATATTGCTTATTTTCATAGAAATCCCTGTTTTTCCCCAAAAATATCGCTTATTTTCATAGAAATCCCTATTTTTAAACCAAAAATATCGCTTATTTTCATACTTATTTTCATAGAAATCCCTGTTTAACCTTAAATATCACTTATTTTCATTGAAATCCCTGTTTTTAACCCAAAAATATCGCTTATTTTCATTGAAATCCCTGTTTTTAACCTAAAATATCGCTTATTTTCATAGAAATCCCTGTTTTTAACCCAAAATTATCACTTATTTTCATAGAAATCCCTGTTTTTAAACCAAAAATATCGCTTATTTTCATAGAAATACCTGTTTTTAAACCATAAATATCGCTTATTTTCATAGAAATCCCTGTTTTTAACCCTAAAATATCGCTTATTTTCATAGAAATCCCTGTTTTTCCCCTAAAATATTGCTTATTTTCATCGAAATCCCTGTTTTTCCCTAAAATATCGCTTTTTTTCATAGAAATCCCTGTTTTTCCCCTAAAATATCGCTTATTTTCATAGAAATCCCTGTTTTTAACCTTAAATATCGCTTATTTTCATAGAAATCCCTGTTTTTCCCCTAAAATATCGCTTATTTTCATAGAAATCCCTGTTTTTAACGAAAAATATCGCTTATTTTCATAGAAATCCCTGTTTTTCCCCTAAAATATTGCTTATTTTCATAGAAATCCCTGTTTTTAACCTAAAATATCACTTATTTTCATGGAAATCCCTGTTTTTCACCTAAAATATCGCTTATTTTCATAGAAATCCCTGTTTTTAACCTAAAATATCGCTTATTTTCATAGAAATCCCTGTTTTTAAACCAAAAATATCGCTTATTTTCATAGAAATCCCTGTTTTTAACCCAAAAATATCGCTTATTTTCATAGAAATCCCTGTTTTTAACCTAAAATATCACTTATTTTCATGGAAATCCCTGTTTCTAACCCTAAAATATCGCTTTTTTTCATGGAAATCCCTGTTTTTCCCCTAAAATATTGCTTATTTTCATGGAAATCCCTGTTTTTCCCCTAAAATATTGATTATTTTCATAGAAATCCCTGTTTTTAACCCAAAAATATCGCTTATTTTCATGGAAATCCCTGTTTCTAACCCTAAAATATCGCTTTTTTTCATAGAAATCCCTGTATTTAACCAAAAATATCGCTTATTTTCATAGAAATCCCTGTTTTTAACCTAAAATATCACTTATTTTCATGGAAATCCCTGTTTTTAACCTTAAATATTGCTTATTTTCATGGAAATCCCTGTTTTTCCCCTAAAATTTCGCTTATTTTCATCGAAATCCCCGTTTTTCCCCTTAAATATCGCTTATTTTCAAAGAAATCCCTGTTATTAACCCTAAAATATCGCTTATTTTCATGGAAATCCCTGTTTCTAACCCTAAAATAACGCTTTTTTTTCATCAAAATCCCTGTTTTTCCCCTAAAATATTGCTTATTTTCATAGAAATCCCTGTATTTAACCCAAAAATATCGCTTATTTTCATGGAAATCCCTGTTATTAACCCTAAAATATCGCTTATTTTCATAGAAATCCCTGTTTTTCCCCTGAAATATCGCTTATTTTCATAGAAATCCCTGTTTTTAACCTTAAAAAATATCGCTTATTTTCATGGAAATCCCTGTTTTTCCCCTTAAATATCGCTTATTTTCATAGAAATCCCTGTTTTAACCCTAAAATATCGCTTATTTTCATAGAAATCCCCGTTTTTCCCCTTAAATATCGCTTATTTACATAGAAATCCCTGTTTTTTCCCTAAAATATCGCTTTTTTTCATAGAAATCCTGTTTTTCCCCTAAAATATCGCTTATTTTCATAGAAATCCCTGTTTTTAACCTAAAATATCACTTATTTTCCTGGAAATCCCTGTTTTTAACCTTAAATATCGCTTATTTTCATGGAAATCCCTGATTTTAACCCAAAAATATCGCTTATTTTCATAGAAATCCCTGTTTTTAACCCAAAAATATCGCTTATTTTCATAGAAATCCCTGTTTTTAACCTAAAATATCACTTATTTTCATAGAAATCCCTGTTTTTAAACCAAAAAATATCGCTTATTTTCATAGAAATCCCTGTTTTTAACCTTAAATATCGCTTATTTTCATTGAAATCCCTGTTTTTCCCCTTAAATATCGCTTATTTTCATAGAAATCCCTGTTTTTCCCCTTAAATATCGCTTATTTTCATAGAAATCCCTGTTTTTAACCCAAAAATATCGCTTATTTTCATGGAAATCCCTGTTTTTCCCCTAAAATATCGCTTATTTTCATAGAAATCCCTGTTTTTCCCCTGAAATATAGCTTATTTTCATAGAAATCCCTGTTTTTCCCCTAAAATATTGCTTATTTCATAGAAATCCCTGTTTTTCCCCAAAAATATCGCTTATTTTCATAGAAATCCCTATTTTTAAACCAAAAATATCGCTTATTTTCATAGAAATCCCTGTTTAACCTTAAATATCACTTATTTTCATTGAAATCCCTGTTTTTAACCCAAAAATATCGCTTATTTTCATTGAAATCCCTGTTTTTAACCTAAAATATCGCTTATTTTCATAGAAATCCCTGTTTTTAACCCAAAATTATCACTTATTTTCATAGAAATCCCTGTTTTTAAACCAAAAATATCGCTTATTTTCATAGAAATACCTGTTTTTAAACCATAAATATCGCTTATTTTCATAGAAATCCCTGTTTTTAACCCTAAAATATCGCTTATTTTCATAGAAATCCCTGTTTTTCCCCTAAAATATTGCTTATTTTCATCGAAATCCCTGTTTTTCCCCTAAAATATCGCTTTTTTTCATAGAAATCCCTGTTTTTCCCCTAAAATATCGCTTATTTTCATAGAAATCCCTGTTTTTAAACAAAAAATATCGCTTATTTTCATAGAAATCCCTGTTTTTAACCTTAAATATCGCTGATTTTCACTGAAATCCTTGTTTTTAACCTAAAATATCACTTATTTTCATGGAAATCCCTGTTTTTAACCCAAAAATATTGCTTATTTTCATAGAAATCCCTGTTTTTAACCTTAAATATCGCTTATTTTCATAGAAATCCCTGTTTTTCCCCTAAAATATCGCTTATTTTCATAGAAATCCCTGTTTTTAACGAAAAATATCGCTTATTTTCATAGAAATCCCTGTTTTTCCCCTTAAATATTGCTTATTTTCATAGAAATCCCTGTTTTTAACCTAAAATATCACTTATTTTCATGGAAATCCCTGTTTTTCACCTAAAATATCGCTTATTTTCATAGAAATCCCTGTTTTTAACCTAAAATATCGCTTATTTTCATAGAAATCCCTGTTTTTAAACCAAAAATATCGCTTATTTTCATAGAAATCCCTGTTTTTAACCCAAAAATATCGCTTATTTTCATAGAAATCCCTGTTTTTAACCTAAAATATCACTTATTTTCATGGAAATCCCTGTTTCTAACCCTAAAATATCGCTTTTTTTCATGGAAATCCCTTTTTTTCCCCTAAAATATCGCTTATTTTCATGGAAATCCCTGTTTTTCCCCTAAAATATTGATTATTTTCATAGAAATCCCTGTTTTTAACCCTAAAATAGCGCTTATTTTCATGGAAATCCCTGTTTCTAACCCTAAAATATCGCTTTTTTTCATAGGAATCCCTGTTTTTAACCCAAAAATATCGCTTATTTTCATAGAAATCCCTGTTTTTAACCTAAAATATCACTTATTTTCATGGAAATCCCTGTTTTTAACCTTAAATATTGCTTATTTTCATGGAAATCCTGTTTTTCCCCTAAAATATTGCTTATTTTCATCGAAATCCCTGTTTTTCCCCTTAAATATCGCTTATTTTCAAAGAAATCCCTGTTATTAACCCTAAAATATCGCTTATTTTCATGGAAATCCCTGTTTCTAACCCTAAAATAACACTTTTTTTCATCAAAATCCCTGTATTTCCCCTAAAATATTGCTTATTTTCATAGAAATCCCTGTATTTAACCCAAAAATATCGCTTATTTTCATGGAAATCCCTGTTATTAACCCTAAAATATCGCTTATTTTCATAGAAATCCCTGTTTTTCCCCTGAAATATCGCTTATTTTCATAGAAATCCCTGTTTTTAACCTTAAAAAATATCGCTTTTTTTCATAGAAATCCCTGTTTTTCCCCTAAAATATCGCTTATTTTCATAGAAATCCCTGTTTTTAACCTAAAATATCACTTATTTTCCTGGAAATCCCTGTTTTTAACCTAAAATATCGCTTATTTTCATAGAAATCCCTGATTTTAACCCAAAAATATCGCTTATTTTCATAGAAATCCCTGTTTTTAACCCAAAAATATCGCTTATTTTCATAGAAATCCCTGTTTTTAACATAAAATATCACTTATTTTCATAGAAATCCCTGTTTTTAAACCAAAAATATCGCTTATTTTCATAGAAATCCCTGTTTTTAACCTTAAATATCGCTTATTTTCATTGAAATCCCTGTTTTTCCCCTTAAATATCGCTTATTTTCATAGAAATCCCTGTTTTTCCCCTTAAATATCGCTTATTTTCATAGAAATCCCTGTTTTTAACCCAAAAATATCGCTTATTTTCATGGAAATCCCTGTTTTTCCCCTAAAATATCGCTTATTTTCATAGAAATCCCTGTTTTTTCCCCTGAAATATAGCTTATTTTCATAGAAATCCCTGTTTTTCCCCTAAAATATTGCTTATTTTCATAGAAATCCCTGTTTTTCCCCAAAAATATCGCTTATTTTCATAGAAATCCCTATTTTTAAACCAAAAATATCGCTTATTTTCATAGAAATCCCTGTTTAACCTTAAATATCACTTATTTTCATTGAAATCCCTGTTTTTTAACCCAAAAATATCGCTTATTTTCATTGAAATCCCTGTTTTTAACCTAAAATATCGCTTATTTTCATAGAAATCCCTGTTTTTAACCCAAAATTATCACTTATTTTCATAGAAATCCCTGTTTTTAAACCAAAAATATCGCTTATTTTCATAGAAATCCCTGTTTTTAAACCATAAATATCGCTTATTTTCATAGAAATCCCTGTTTTTAACCCTAAAATATCGCTTATTTTCATAGAAATCCCTGTTTTTCCCCTAAAATATTGCTTATTTTCATCGAAATCCCTGTTTTTCCCCTAAAATATCGCTTTTTTTCATAGAAATCCCTGTTTTTCCCCTAAAATATCGCTTATTTTCATAGAAATCCCTGTTTTTAAACAAAAAATATCGCTTATTTTCATAGAAATCCCTGTTTTTAACCCAAAAATATTGCTTATTTTCACTGAAATGCCTGTTTTTAACCTAAAATATCACTTATTTTCATGGAAATCCCTGTTTTTTAACCCAAAAATATTGCTTATTTTCATAGAAATCCCTGTTTTTAACCTTAAATATCGCTTATTTTCATAGAAATCCCTGTTTTTCCCCTAAAATATTGCTTATTTTCATAGAAATCCCTGTTTTTAACCTAAAATATCACTTATTTTCATGGAAATCCCTGTTTTTCACCTAAAATATCGCTTATTTTCATAGAAATCCCTGTTTTTAACCTAAAATATCGCTTATTTTCATAGAAATCCCTGTTTTTAAACCAAAAATATCGCTTATTTTCATAGAAATCCCTGTTTTTAACCCAAAAATATCGCTTATTTTCATAGAAATCCCTGTTTTTAACCTAAAATATCACTTATTTTCATGGAAATCCCTGTTTCTAACCCTAAAATATCGCTTTTTTTTCATGGAAATCCCTGTTTTTCCCCTAAAATATCGCTTATTTTCATGGAAATCCCTGTTTTTCCCCTAAAATATTGATTATTTTCATAGAAATCCCTGTTTTTAACCCAAAAATAGCACTTATTTTCATGGAAATCCCTGTTTCTAACCCTAAAATATCGCTTTTTTTCATAGAAATCCCTGATTTTAACCCAAAAATATCGCTTATTTTCATAGAAATCCCTGTTTTTAACCTAAAATATCACTTATTTTCATGGAAATCCCTGTTTTTAACCTTAAATATTGCTTATTTTCATGGAAATCCCTGTTTTTCCCCTAAAATATTGCTTATTTTCATCGAAATCCCTGTTTTTCCCCTTAAATATCGCTTATTTTCAAAGAAATCCCTGTTATTAACCCTAAAATATCGCTTATTTTCATGGAAATCCCTGTTTCTAACCCTAAAATAACGCTTTTTTTCATCAAAATCCCTGTATTTCCCCTAAAATATTGCTTATTTTCATAGAAATCCCTGTATTTAACCCAAAAATATCGCTTATTTTCATGGAAATCCCTGTTATTAACCCTAAAATATCGCTTATTTTCATAGAAATCCCTGTTTTTCCCCTGAAATATCGCTTATTTTCATAGAAATCCCTGTTTTTAACCTTAAAAAATATCGCTTATTTTCATGGAAATCCCTGTTTTTCCCCTTAAATATCGCTTATTTTCATAGAAATCCCTGTTTTTAACCCTAAAATATCGCTTATTTTCATAGAAATCCCCGTTTTTCCCCTTAAATATCGCTTATTTACATAGAAATCCCTGTTTTTCCCCTAAAATATCGCTTTTTTTCATAGAAATCCCTGTTTTTCCCCTAAAATATCGCTTATTTTCATAGAAATCCCTGTTTTTAACCTAAAATATCACTTATTTTCCTGGAAATCCCTGTTTTTAACCTTAAATATCGCTTATTTTCATGGAAATCCCTGATTTTAACCCAAAAATATCGCTTATTTTCATAGAAATCCCTGTTTTTAACCCAAAAATATCGCTTATTTTCATAGAAATCCCTGTTTTTAACCTAAAATATCACTTATTTTCATAGAAATCCCTGTTTTTAAACCAAAAATATCGCTTATTTTCATAGAAATCCCTGTTTTTAACCTTAAATATCGCTTATTTTCATTGAAATCCCTGTTTTTCCCCTTAAATATCGCTTATTTTCATAGAAATCCCTGTTTTTAACCCAAAAATATCGCTTATTTTCATAGAAATCCCTGTTTTTAACCTAAAATATCACTTATTTTCATAGAAATCCCTGTTTTTAAACCAAAAATATCGCTTATTTTCATAGAAATCCCTGTTTTTAACCTTAAATATCGCTTATTTTCATTGAAATCCCTGTTTTTCCCCTTAAATATCGCTTATTTTCATAGAAATCCCTGTTTTTCCCCTTAAATATCGCTTATTTTCATAGAAATCCCTGTTTTTAACCCAAAAATATCGCTTATTTTCATGGAAATCCCTGTTTTTCCCCTAAAATATCGCTTATTTTCATAGAAATCCCTGTTTTTCCCCTGAAATATAGCTTATTTTCATAGAAATCCCTGTTTTTCCCCTAAAATATTGCTTATTTTCATAGAAATCCCTGTTTTTCCCCAAAAATATCGCTTATTTTCATAGAAATCCCTATTTTTAAACCAAAAATATCGCTTATTTTCATAGAAATCCCTGTTTAACCTTAAATATCACTTATTTTCATTGAAATCCCTGTTTTTAACCCAAAAATATCGCTTATTTTCATTGAAATCCCTGTTTTTAACCTAAAATATCGCTTATTTTCATAGAAATCCCTGTTTTTAACCCAAAAATATCGCTTATTTTCATAGAAATCCCTGTTTTTAACCCAAAAATATCGCTTATTTTCATAGAAATCCCTGTTTTTAACCTAAAATATCACTTATTTTCATGGAAATCCCTGTTTTTAACCTTAAATACTGCTTATTTTCATGGAAATCCCTGTTTTTCACCTAAAATATCGCTTATTTTCATAGAAATCCCTGTTTTTCCCCTAAAATATTGATTATTTTCATAGAAATCCCTGTTTTTAACCCTAAAATATCGCTTATTTTCATAGAAATCCCTGTTTTTCCCCTAAAATATCGCTTATTTTCATAGAAATCCCTGTTTAACCTTAAATATCGCTTATTTTCATTGAAATCCCTGTTTTTAACCTTAAATATCGCTTATTTTCATTGAAATCCCTGTTTTTAACCTAAAATATCGCTTATTTTCATAGAAATCCCTGTTTTTAACCCAAAAATATCGCTTTTTTTTCATAGAAATCCCTGTTTTTCCCCTAAAATTTCGCTTATTTTCATAGAAATCCCTGTTTTTAACCTAAAATATCACTTATTTTCATGGAAATCCCTGTTTTTCCCCTAAAATATTGCTTATTTTCATGGAAATCCCTGTTTTTCCCCTAAAATATTGCTTATTTTCATCGAAATCCCTGTTTTTCCCCTTAAATATCGCTTATTTTCAAAGAAATCCCTGTTATTAACCCAAAAATAGCGCTTATTTTCATGGAAATCCCTGTTTCTAACCCTAAAATAACGCTTTTTTTCATCAAAATCCCTGTATTTCCCCTAAAAAATCGCTTATTTTCATAGAAATCCCTGTTTTTCCCGTAAAATATTGCTTATTTTCATAGAAATCCCTGTATTTAACCCAAAAATATCGCTTATTTTCATGGAAATCCCTGTTATTAACCCTAAAATATCGCTTATTTTCATAGAAATCCCTGTTTTTCCCCTGAAATATCGCTTATTTTCATAGAAATCCCTGTTTTTAACCCAAAAATATCGCTTATTTTCATGGAAATCCCTGTTTTTCCCCTAAAATATCGCTTATTTTCATAGAAATCCCTGTTTTTAACCCTAAAATATCGCTTATTTTCATAGAAATCCCTGTTTTTCCCCTTAAATATCGCTTATTTACATAGAAATCCCTGTTTTTCCCCTAAAATATCGCTTTTTTTCATAGAAATCCCTGTTTTTCCCCTAAAATATCGCTTATTTTCATAGAAATCCCTGTTTTTAACCTAAAATATCACTTATTTTCATGGAAATCCCTGTTTTTAACCTTAAATATCGCTTATTTTCATGGAAATCCCTGATTTTAACCCAAAAATATCGCTTATTTTCATAGAAATCCCTGTTTTTAACCCAAAAATATCGCTTATTTTCATAGAAATCCCTGTTTTTAACCTAAAATATCACTTATTTTCATAGAAATCCCTGTTTTTAAACCAAAAATATCGCTTATTTTCATAGAAATCCCTGTTTTTAACCTTAAATATCGCTTATTTTCATTGAAATCCCTGTTTTTCCCCTTAAATATCGCTTATTTTCATAGAAATCCCTGTTTTTAACCTAAAATATCGCTTATTTTCATAGAAATCCCTGTTTTTAACCCAAAAATATCGCTTATTTTCATGGAAATCCCTGTTTTTCCCCTAAAATATCGCTTATTTTCATAGAAATCCCTGTTTTTCCCCTGAAATATCGCTTATTTTCATAGAAATCCCTGTTTTTCCCCTAAAATATTGCTTATTTTCATAGAAATCCCTGTTTTTCCCCAAAAATATCGCTTATTTTCATAGAAATCCCTATTTTTAAACCAAAAATATCGCTTATTTTCATAGAAATCCCTGTTTAACCTTAAATATCACTTATTTTCATTGAAATCCCTGTTTTTAACCCAAAAATATCGCTTATTTTCATTGAAATCCCTGTTTTTAACCTAAAATATCGCTTATTTTCATAGAAATCCCTGTTTTTAACCCAAAAATATCGCTTATTTTCATAGAAATCCCTGTTTTTAACCCAAAAATATCGCTTATTTTCATAGAAATCCCTGTTTTTAACCTAAAATATCACTTATTTTCATGGAAATCCCTGTTTTTAACCTTAAATACTGCTTATTTTCATGGAAATCCCTGTTTTTCACCTAAAATATCGCTTATTTTCATAGAAATCCCTGTTTTTCCCCTAAAATATTGATTATTTTCATAGAAATCCCTGTTTTTAACCCTAAAATATCGCTTATTTTCATAGAAATCCCTGTTTTTCCCCTAAAATATCGCTTATTTTCATAGAAATCCCTGTTTAACCTTAAATATCGCTTATTTTCATTGAAATCCCTGTTTTTAACCTTAAATATCGCTTATTTTCATTGAAATCCCTGTTTTTAACCTAAAATATCGCTTATTTTCATAGAAATCCCTGTTTTTAACCCAAAAATATCGCTTTTTTTTCATAGAAATCCCTGTTTTTCCCCTAAAATTTCGCTTATTTTCATAGAAATCCCTGTTTTTAACCTAAAATATCACTTATTTTCATGGAAATCCCTGTTTTTCCCCTAAAATATTGCTTATTTTCATGGAAATCCCTGTTTTTCCCCTAAAATATTGCTTATTTTCATCGAAATCCCTGTTTTTCCCCTTAAATATCGCTTATTTTCAAAGAAATCCCTGTTATTAACCCAAAAATAGCGCTTATTTTCATGGAAATCCCTGTTTCTAACCCTAAAATAACGCTTTTTTTTCATCAAAATCCCTGTATTTCCCCTAAAAAATCGCTTATTTTCATAGAAATCCCTGTTTTTCCCGTAAAATATTGCTTATTTTCATAGAAATCCCTGTATTTAACCCAAAAATATCGCTTATTTTCATGGAAATCCCTGTTATTAACCCTAAAATATCGCTTATTTTCATAGAAATCCCTGTTTTTCCCCTGAAATATCGCTTATTTTCATAGAAATCCCTGTTTTTAACCCAAAAATATCGCTTATTTTCATGGAAATCCCTGTTTTTCCCCTAAAATATCGCTTATTTTCATAGAAATCCCTGTTTTTAACCCTAAAATATCGCTTATTTTCATAGAAATCCCTGTTTTTCCCCTTAAATATCGCTTATTTACATAGAAATCCCTGTTTTTCCCCTAAAATATCGCTTTTTTTTCATAGAAATCCCTGTTTTTCCCCTAAAATATCGCTTATTTTCATAGAAATCCCTGTTTTTAACCTAAAATATCACTTATTTTCATGGAAATCCCTGTTTTTAACCTTAAATATCGCTTATTTTCATGGAAATCCCTGATTTTAACCCAAAAATATCGCTTATTTTCATAGAAATCCCTGTTTTTAACCCAAAAATATCGCTTATTTTCATAGAAATCCCTGTTTTTAACCTAAAATATCACTTATTTTCATAGAAATCCCTGTTTTTAAACCAAAAATATCGCTTATTTTCATAGAAATCCCTGTTTTTAACCTTAAATATCGCTTATTTTCATTGAAATCCCTGTTTTTCCCCTTAAATATCGCTTATTTTCATAGAAATCCCTGTTTTTAACCTAAAATATCGCTTATTTTCATAGAAATCCCTGTTTTTAACCCAAAAATATCGCTTATTTTCATGGAAATCCCTGTTTTTAACCCAAAAATATCGCTTATTTTCATAGAAATCCCTGTTTTTCCCCTGAAATATCACTTATTTTCATAGAAATCCCTGTTTTTCCCCTAAAATATTGCTTATTTTCATAGAAATCCCTGTTTTTCCCCAAAAATATCGCTTATTTTCATAGAAATCCCTATTTTTAAACCAAAAATATCGCTTATTTTCATAGAAATCCCTGTTTAACCTTAAATATCACTTATTTTCATTGAAATCCCTGTTTTTAACCCAAAAATATCGCTTATTTTCATTGAAATCCCTGTTTTTAACCTAAAATATCGCTTATTTTCATAGAAATCCCTGTTTTTAACCCAAAAATATCGCTTATTTTCATAGAAATCCCTGTTTTTAACCCAAAAATATCGCTTATTTTCATAGAAATCCCTGTTTTTAACCTAAAATATCACTTATTTTCATGGAAATCCCTGTTTTTAACCTTAAATACTGCTTATTTTCATGGAAATCCCTGTTTTTCACCTAAAATATCGCTTATTTTCATGGAAATCCCGTTTTTTCCCCTAAAATATCGCTTATTTTCATAGAAATCCCTGTTTTTAACCCTAAAATATCGCTTATTTTCATAGAAATCCCTGTTTTTCCCCTAAAATATCGCTTATTTTCATAGAAATCCCTGTTTAACCTTAAATATCGCTTATTTTCATTGAAATCCCTGTTTTTAACCTTAAATATCGCTTATTTTCATTGAAATCCCTGTTTTTAACCTAAAATATCGCTTATTTTCATAGAAATCCCTGTTTTTAACCCAAAAATATCGCTTTTTTTTCATAGAAATCCCTGTTTTTCCCCTAAAATTTCGCTTATTTTCATAGAAATCCCTGTTTTTAACCTAAAATATCACTTATTTTCATGGAAATCCCTGTTTTTAACCTTAAATATTGCTTATTTTCATGGAAATCCCTGTTTTTCCCCTAAAATATCGCTTATTTTCATCGAAATCCCTGTTTTTCCCCTTAAATATCGCTTATTTTCAAAGAAATCCCAGTTATTAACCCTAAAATATCGCTTATTTTCATGGAAATCCCTGTTTCTAACCCTAAAATAACGCTTTTTTTTCATCAAAATCCCTGTATTTCCCCTAAAAAATCGCTTATTTTCATAGAAATCCCTGTTTTTCCCGTAAAATATCGCTTATTTTCAAAGAAATCCCAGTTATTAACCCAAAAATATCGCTTATTTTCATGGAAATCCCTGTTATTAACCCTAAAATATCGCTTATTTTCATAGAAATCCCTGTTTTTCCCCTGAAATATCGCTTATTTTCATAGAAATCCCTGTTTTTAACCTTAAATATCGCTTATTTTCACTGAAATCCCTGTTTTTCCCCTTAAATATCGCTTATTTTCATAGAAATCCCTGTTTTTAAACCATAAATATCGCTTATTTTCATAGAAATCCCTGTTTTTAACCCTAAAATATCGCTTATTTTCATAGAAATCCCTGTTTTTCCCCTTAAATATCGCTTATTTACATAGAAATCCCTGTTTTTCCCCTAAAATATCGCTTTTTTTTCATAGAAATCCCTGTTTTTCCCATAAAATATCGCTTATTTTCATAGAAATCCCTGTTTTTAACCTAAAATATCACTTATTTTCCTGGAAATCCCTGTTTTTAACCTAAAATATCGCTTATTTTCATAGAAATCCCTGTTTTTAACCCAAAAATATCGCTTATTTTCATAGAAATCCCTGTTTTTAACCCTAAAATATCACTTATTTTCATAGAAATCCCTGTTTTTCCCCTAAAATATCGCTTATTTTCACAGAAATCCCTGTTTTTCCCCTAAAATATCGCTTATTTTCATAGAAATCCCTGTTTTTAACCCAAAAATATCGCTTATTTTCATAGAAATCCCTGTTTTTAACCTAAAATATCACTTATTTTCATAGAAATCCCTGTTTTTAAACCAAAAATATCGCTTATTTTCATAGAAATCCCTGTTTTTAACCTTAAATATCGCTTATTTTCATTGAAATCCCTGTTTTTCCCCTTAAATATCGCTTATTTTCATAGAAATCCCTGTTTTTAAACCAAAAATATCGCTTATTTTCATAGAAATCCCTGTTTTTAACCCAAAAATATCGCTTATTTTCATGGAAATCCCTGTTTTTCCCCTAAAATATCGCTTATTTTCATAGAAATCCCTGTTTTTCCCCTGAAATATAGCTTATTTTCATAGAAATCCCTGTTTTTCCCCTAAAATATTGCTTATTTTCATAGAAATCCCTGTTTTTCCCCAAAAATATCGCTTATTTTCATAGAAATCCCTATTTTTAAACCAAAAATATCGCTTATTTTCATAGAAATCCCTGTTTTTAAACCATAAATATCGCTTATTTTCATAGAAATCCCTGTTTTTAACCCTAAAATATCGCTTATTTTCATAGAAATCCCTGTTTTTCCCCTAAAATATTGCTTATTTTCATCGAAATCCCTGTTTTTCCCCTAAAATATCGCTTTTTTTCATAGAAATCCCTGTTTTTCCCCTAAAATATCGCTTATTTTCATAGAAATCCCTGTTTTTAAACAAAAAATATCGCTTATTTTCATAGAAATCCCTGTTTTTAACCTTAAATATCGCTGATTTTCACTGAAATCCCTGTTTTTAACCTAAAATATCACTTATTTTCATGGAAATCCCTGTTTTTAACCCAAAAATATTGCTTATTTTCATAGAAATCCCTGTTTTTAACCTTAAATATCGCTTATTTTCATAGAAATCCCTGTTTTTCCCCTAAAATATCGCTTATTTTCATAGAAATCCCTGTTTTTAACGAAAAATATCGCTTATTTTCATAGAAATCCCTGTTTTTCCCCTAAAATATTGCTTATTTTCATAGAAATCCCTGTTTTTAACCTAAAATATCACTTATTTTCATGGAAATCCCTGTTTTTCACCTAAAATATCGCTTATTTTCATAGAAATCCCTGTTTTTAACCTAAAATATCGCTTATTTTCATAGAAATCCCTGTTTTTAAACCAAAAATATCGCTTATTTTCATAGAAATCCCTGTTTTTAACCCAAAAATATCGCTTATTTTCATAGAAATCCCTGTTTTTAACCTAAAATATCACTTATTTTCATGGAAATCCCTGTTTCTAACCCTAAAATATCGCTTTTTTTCATGGAAATCCCTGTTTTTCCCCTAAAATATCGCTTATTTTCATGGAAATCCCTGTTTTTCCCCTAAAATATTGATTATTTTCATAGAAATCCCTGTTTTTAACCCAAAAATAGCGCTTATTTTCATGGAAATCCCTGTTTCTAACCCTAAAATATCGCTTTTTTTCATAGAAATCCCTGATTTTAACCCAAAAATATCGCTTATTTTCATAGAAATCCCTGTTTTTTCCCCTAAAATTTCGCTTATTTTCATAGAAATCCCTGTTTTTCCCCTTAAATATCGCTTATTTTCATGGAAATCCCTGATTTTTCCCCTAAAATATTGCTTATTTTCATCGAAATCCCTGTTTTTCCCCTTAAATATCGCTTATTTTCATGGAAATCCCTGATTTTAACCCAAAAATATCGCTTATTTTCATTGAAATCCCTGTTTTTAACCTTAAATATCGCTTATTTTCATTGAAATCCCTGTTTTTAACCTAAAATATCGCTTATTTTCATAGAAATCCCTGTTTTTAACCCAAAAATATCGCTTTTTTTTTCATAGAAATCCCTGTTTTTCCCCTAAAATTTCGCTTATTTTCATAGAAATCCCTGTTTTTAACCTAAAATATCACTTATTTTCATGGAAATCCCTGTTTTTAACCTTAAATATTGCTTATTTTCATGGAAATCCCTGTTTTTCCCCTAAAATATTGCTTATTTTCATCGAAATCCCTGTTTTTCCCCTTAAATATCGCTTATTTTCAAAGAAATCCCTGTTATTAACCCTAAAATATCGCTTATTTTCATGGAAATCCCTGTTTCTAACCCTAAAATAACGCTTTTTTTCATCAAAATCCCTGTATTTCCCCTAAAAAATCGCTTATTTTCATAGAAATCCCTGTTTTTCCCGTAAAATATTGCTTATTTTCATAGAAATCCCTGTATTTAACCCAAAAATATCGCTTATTTTCATGGAAATCCCTGTTTTTAACCCAAAAATATCGCTTATTTTCATGGAAATCCCTGTTTTTCCCCTTAAATATCGCTTATTTTCATAGAAATCCCTGTTTTTAAACCATAAATATCGCTTATTTTCATAGAAATCCCTGTTTTTAACCCTAAAATATCGCTTATTTTCATAGAAATCCCCATTTTTCCCCTTAAATATCGCTTATTTACATAGAAATCCCTGTTTTTCCCCTAAAATATCGCTTTTTTTCATAGAAATCCCTGTTTTTCCCCTAAAATATCGCTTATTTTCATAGAAATCCCTGTTTTTAACCTAAAATATCACTTATTTTCCTGGAAATCCCTGTTTTTAACCTTAAATATCGCTTATTTTCATGGAAATCCCTGATTTTAACCCAAAAATATCGCTTATTTTCATAGAAATCCCTGTTTTTAACCCAAAAATATCGCTTATTTTCATAGAAATCCCTGTTTTTAACCTAAAATATCACTTATTTTCATAGAAATCCCTGTTTGTAAACCAAAAATATCGCTTATTTTCATAGAAATCCCTGTTTTTAACCTTAAATATCGCTTATTTTCATTGAAATCCCTGTTTTTCCCCTTAAATATCGCTTATTTTCATAGAAATCCCTGTTTTTAACCCAAAAATATCGCTTATTTTCATAGAAATCCCTGTTTTTAACCTAAAATATCACTTATTTTCATAGAAATCCCTGTTTTTAAACCAAAAATATCGCTTATTTTCATAGAAATCCCTGTTTTTAACCTTAAATATCGCTTATTTTCATTGAAATCCCTGTTTTTCCCCTTAAATATCGCTTATTTTCATAGAAATCCCTGTTTTTCCCCTTAAATATCGCTTATTTTCATAGAAATCCCTGTTTTTAACCCAAAAATATCGCTTATTTTCATGGAAATCCCTGTTTTTCCCCTAAAATATCGCTTATTTTCATAGAAATCCCTGTTTTTCCCCTGAAATATAGCTTATTTTCATAGAAATCCCTGTTTTTCCCCTAAAATATTGCTTATTTTCATAGAAATCCCTGTTTTTCCCCAAAAATATCGCTTATTTTCATAGAAATCCCTATTTTTAAACCAAAAATATCGCTTATTTTCATAGAAATCCCTGTTTAACCTTAAATACTGCTTATTTTCATGGAAATCCCTGTTTTTCACCTAAAATATCGCTTATTTTCATGGAAATCCCTGTTTTTAACCTAAAATATCGCTTATTTTCATAGAAATCCCTGTTTTTAACCCTAAAATATCGCTTATTTTCATAGAAATCCCTGTTTTTCCCCTAAAATATCGCTTATTTTCATAGAAATCCCTGTTTTTAACCTAAAATATCCCTTATTTTATTGAAATCCCTGTTTTTAACCTTAAATATCGCTTATTTTCATTGAAATCCCTGTTTTTAACCTAAAATATCGCTTATTTTCATAGAAATCCCTGTTTTTAACCCAAAAATATCGCTTTTTTTTCATAGAAATCCCTGTTTTTCCCCTAAAATTTCGCTTATTTTCATAGAAATCCCTGTTTTTAACCTAAAATATCACTTATTTTCATGGAAATCCCTGTTTTTCCCCTAAAATATTGCTTATTTTCATGGAAATCCCTGTTTTTCCCCTAAAATATTGCTTATTTTCATCGAAATCCCTGTTTTTCCCCTTAAATATCGCTTATTTTCAAAGAAATCCCTGTTATTAACCCAAAAATAGCGCTTATTTTCATGGAAATCCCTGTTTCTAACCCTAAAATAACGCTTTTTTTCATCAAAATCCCTGTATTTCCCCTAAAAAATCGCTTATTTTCATAGAAATCCCTGTTTTTCCCGTAAAATATTGCTTATTTTCATAGAAATCCCTGTATTTAACCCAAAAATATCGCTTATTTTCATGGAAATCCCTGTTATTAACCCTAAAATATCGCTTATTTTCATAGAAATCCCTGTTTTTCCCCTGAAATATCGCTTATTTTCATAGAAATCCCTGTTTTTAACCCAAAAATATCGCTTATTTTCATGGAAATCCCTGTTTTTCCCCTAAAATATCGCTTATTTTCATAGAAATCCCTGTTTTTAACCCTAAAATATCGCTTATTTTCATAGAAATCCCTGTTTTTCCCCTTAAATATCGCTTATTTTCATAGAAATCCCTGTTTTTAACCCAAAAATATCGCTTTTTTTTCATAGAAATCCCTGTTTTTCCCCTAAAATTTCGCTTATTTTCATAGAAATCCCTGTTTTTAACCTAAAATATCACTTATTTTCATGGAAATCCCTGTTTTTAACCTTAAATATCGCTTATTTTCATGGAAATCCCTGATTTTAACCCAAAAATATCGCTTATTTTCATAGAAATCCCTGTTTTTAACCCAAAAATATCGCTTATTTTCATAGAAATCCCTGTTTTTAACCTAAAATATCACTTATTTTCATAGAAATCCCTGTTTTTAAACCAAAAATATCGCTTATTTTCATAGAAATCCCTGTTTTTAACCTTAAATATCGCTTATTTTCATTGAAATCCCTGTTTTTCCCCTTAAATATCGCTTATTTTCATAGAAATCCCTGTTTTTAACCTAAAATATCGCTTATTTTCATAGAAATCCCTGTTTTTAACCCAAAAATATCGCTTATTTTCATGGAAATCCCTGTTTTTAACCCAAAAATATCGCTTATTTTCATAGAAATCCCTGTTTTTCCCCTGAAATATCACTTATTTTCATAGAAATCCCTGTTTTTCCCCTAAAATATTGCTTATTTTCATAGAAATCCCTGTTTTTCCCCAAAAATATCGCTTATTTTCATAGAAATCCCTATTTTTAAACCAAAAATATCGCTTATTTTCATAGAAATCCCTGTTTAACCTTAAATATCACTTATTTTCATTGAAATCCCTGTTTTTAACCCAAAAATATCGCTTATTTTCATTGAAATCCCTGTTTTTAACCTAAAATATCGCTTATTTTCATAGAAATCCCTGTTTTTAACCCAAAAATATCGCTTATTTTCATAGAAATCCCTGTTTTTAACCCAAAAATATCGCTTATTTTCATAGAAATCCCTGTTTTTAACCTAAAATATCACTTATTTTCATGGAAATCCCTGTTTTTAACCTTAAATACTGCTTATTTTCATGGAAATCCCTGTTTTTCACCTAAAATATCGCTTATTTTCATGGAAATCCCGTTTTTTCCCCTAAAATATCGCTTATTTTCATAGAAATCCCTGTTTTTAACCCTAAAATATCGCTTATTTTCATAGAAATCCCTGTTTTTCCCCTAAAATATCGCTTATTTTCATAGAAATCCCTGTTTAACCTTAAATATCGCTTATTTTCATTGAAATCCCTGTTTTTAACCTTAAATATCGCTTATTTTCATTGAAATCCCTGTTTTTAACCTAAAATATCGCTTATTTTCATAGAAATCCCTGTTTTTAACCCAAAAATATCGCTTTTTTTTCATAGAAATCCCTGTTTTTCCCCTAAAATTTCGCTTATTTTCATAGAAATCCCTGTTTTTAACCCAAAAATATCACTTATTTTCATGGAAATCCCTGTTTTTAACCTTAAATATTGCTTATTTTCATGGAAATCCCTGTTTTTCCCCTAAAATACTGCTTATTTTCATCGAAATCCCTGTTTTTCCCCTTAAATATCGCTTATTTTCAAAGAAATCCCAGTTATTAACCCTAAAATATCGCTTATTTTCATGGAAATCCCTGTTTCTAACCCTAAAATAACGCTTTTTTTCATCAAAATCCCTGTATTTCCCCTAAAAAATCGCTTATTTTCATAGAAATCCCTGTTTTTCCCGTAAAATATCGCTTATTTTCAAAGAAATCCCAGTTATTAACCCAAAAATATCGCTTATTTTCATGGAAATCCCTGTTTTTAACCTTAAATATCGCTTATTTTCATTGAAATCCCTGTTTTTCCCCTTAAATATCGCTTATTTTCATAGAAATCCCTGTTTTTAACCCAAAAATATCGCTTATTTTCATAGAAATCCCTGTTTTTAACCTAAAATATCACTTATTTTCATAGAAATCCCTGTTTTTAAACCAAAAATATCGCTTATTTTCATAGAAATCCCTGTTTTTAACCTTAAATATCGCTTATTTTCATTGAAATCCCTGTTTTTCCCCTTAAATATCGCTTATTTTCATAGAAATCCCTGTTTTTCCCCTTAAATATCGCTTATTTTCATAGAAATCCCTGTTTTTAACCCAAAAATATCGCTTATTTTCATGGAAATCCCTGTTTTTCCCCTAAAATATCGCTTATTTTCATAGAAATCCCTGTTTTTCCCCTGAAATATAGCTTATTTTCATAGAAATCCCTGTTTTTCCCCTAAAATATTGCTTATTTTCATAGAAATCCCTGTTTTTCCCCAAAAATATCGCTTATTTTCATAGAAATCCCTATTTTTAAACCAAAAATATCGCTTATTTTCATAGAAATCCCTGTTTAACCTTAAATATCACTTATTTTCATTGAAATCCCTGTTTTTAACCCAAAAATATCGCTTATTTTCATTGAAATCCCTGTTTTTAACCTAAAATATCGCTTATTTTCATAGAAATCCCTGTTTTTAACCCAAAAATATCGCTTATTTTCATAGAAATCCCTGTTTTTAACCCAAAAATATCGCTTATTTTCATAGAAATCCCTGTTTTTAACCTAAAATATCACTTATTTTCATGGAAATCCCTGTTTTTAACCTTAAATACTGCTTATTTTCATGGAAATCCCTGTTTTTCACCTAAAATATCGCTTATTTTCATAGAAATCCCTGTTTTTCCCCTAAAATATTGATTATTTTCATAGAAATCCCTGTTTTTAACCCTAAAATATCGCTTATTTTCATAGAAATCCCTGTTTTTCCCCTAAAATATCGCTTATTTTCATAGAAATCCCTGTTTAACCTTAAATATCGCTTATTTTCATTGAAATCCCTGTTTTTAACCTTAAATATCGCTTATTTTCATTGAAATCCCTGTTTTTAACCTAAAATATCGCTTATTTTCATAGAAATCCCTGTTTTTAACCCAAAAATATCGCTTTTTTTTCATAGAAATCCCTGTTTTTCCCCTAAAATTTCGCTTATTTTCATAGAAATCCCTGTTTTTAACCTAAAATATCACTTATTTTCATGGAAATCCCTGTTTTTCCCCTAAAATATTGCTTATTTTCATGGAAATCCCTGTTTTTCCCCTAAAATATTGCTTATTTTCATCGAAATCCCTGTTTTTCCCCTTAAATATCGCTTATTTTCAAAGAAATCCCTGTTATTAACCCAAAAATAGCGCTTATTTTCATGGAAATCCCTGTTTCTAACCCTAAAATAACGCTTTTTTTCATCAAAATCCCTGTATTTCCCCTAAAAAATCGCTTATTTTCATAGAAATCCCTGTTTTTTCCCGTAAAATATTGCTTATTTTCATAGAAATCCCTGTATTTAACCCAAAAATATCGCTTATTTTCATGGAAATCCCTGTTATTAACCCTAAAATATCGCTTATTTTCATAGAAATCCCTGTTTTTCCCCTGAAATATCGCTTATTTTCATAGAAATCCCTGTTTTTAACCCAAAAATATCGCTTATTTTCATGGAAATCCCTGTTTTTCCCCTAAAATATCGCTTATTTTCATAGAAATCCCTGTTTTTAACCCTAAAATATCGCTTATTTTCATAGAAATCCCTGTTTTTCCCCTTAAATATCGCTTATTTACATAGAAATCCCTGTTTTTCCCCTAAAATATCGCTTTTTTTCATAGAAATCCCTGTTTTTCCCCTAAAATATCGCTTATTTTCATAGAAATCCCTGTTTTTAACCTAAAATATCACTTATTTTCATGGAAATCCCTGTTTTTAACCTTAAATATCGCTTATTTTCATGGAAATCCCTGATTTTAACCCAAAAATATCGCTTATTTTCATAGAAATCCCTGTTTTTAACCCAAAAATATCGCTTATTTTCATAGAAATCCCTGTTTTTAACCTAAAATATCACTTATTTTCATAGAAATCCCTGTTTTTAAACCAAAAATATCGCTTATTTTCATAGAAATCCCTGTTTTTAACCTTAAATATCGCTTATTTTCATAGAAATCCCTGTTTTTCCCCTTAAATATCGCTTATTTTCATAGAAATCCCTGTTTTTAACCTAAAATATCGCTTATTTTCATAGAAATCCCTGTTTTTAACCCAAAAATATCGCTTATTTTCATGGAAATCCCTGTTTTTAACCCAAAAATATCGCTTATTTTCATAGAAATCCCTGTTTTTCCCCTGAAATATCACTTATTTTCATAGAAATCCCTGTTTTTCCCCTAAAATATTGCTTATTTTCATAGAAATCCCTGTTTTTCCCCAAAAATATCGCTTATTTTCATAGAAATCCCTATTTTTAAACCAAAAATATCGCTTATTTTCATAGAAATCCCTGTTTAACCTTAAATATCACTTATTTTCATTGAAATCCCTGTTTTTAACCCAAAAATATCGCTTATTTTCATTGAAATCCCTGTTTTTAACCTAAAATATCGCTTATTTTCATAGAAATCCCTGTTTTTAACCCAAAAATATCGCTTATTTTCATAGAAATCCCTGTTTTTAACCCAAAAATATCGCTTATTTTCATAGAAATCCCTGTTTTTAACCTAAAATATCACTTATTTTCATGGAAATCCCTGTTTTTAACCTTAAATACTGCTTATTTTCATGGAAATCCCTGTTTTTCACCTAAAATATCGCTTATTTTCATGGAAATCCCGTTTTTTCCCCTAAAATATCGCTTATTTTCATAGAAATCCCTGTTTTTAACCCTAAAATATCGCTTATTTTCATAGAAATCCCTGTTTTTCCCCTAAAATATCGCTTATTTTCATAGAAATCCCTGTTTAACCTTAAATATCGCTTATTTTCATTGAAATCCCTGTTTTTAACCTTAAATATCGCTTATTTTCATAGAAATCCCTGTTTTTCCCCAAAAATATCGCTTATTTTCATAGAAATCCCTATTTTTAAACCAAAAATATCGCTTATTTTCATAGAAATCCCTGTTTAACCTTAAATATCACTTATTTTCATTGAAATCCCTGTTTTTAACCCAAAAATATCGCTTATTTTCATTGAAATCCCTGTTTTTAACCTAAAATATCGCTTATTTTCATAGAAATCCCTGTTTTTAACCCAAAAATATCGCTTATTTTCATAGAAATCCCTGTTTTTAACCCAAAAATATCGCTTATTTTCATAGAAATCCCTGTTTTTAACCTAAAATATCACTTATTTTCATGGAAATCCCTGTTTTTAACCTTAAATACTGCTTATTTTCATGGAAATCCCTGTTTTTCACCTAAAATATCGCTTATTTTCATGGAAATCCCGTTTTTTCCCCTAAAATATCGCTTATTTTCATAGAAATCCCTGTTTTTAACCCTAAAATATCGCTTATTTTCATAGAAATCCCTGTTTTTCCCCTAAAATATCGCTTATTTTCATAGAAATCCCTGTTTAACCTTAAATATCGCTTATTTTCATTGAAATCCCTGTTTTTAACCTTAAATATCGCTTATTTTCATTGAAATCCCTGTTTTTAACCTAAAATATCGCTTATTTTCATAGAAATCCCTGTTTTTAACCCAAAAATATCGCTTTTTTTTCATAGAAATCCCTGTTTTTCCCCTAAAATTTCGCTTATTTTCATAGAAATCCCTGTTTTTAACCCAAAAATATCGCTTATTTTCATGGAAATCCCTGTTTTTAACCTTAAATATTGCTTATTTTCATGGAAATCCCTGTTTTTCCCCTAAAATATTGCTTATTTTCATCGAAATCCCTGTTTTTCCCCTTAAATATCGCTTATTTTCAAAGAAATCCCAGTTATTAACCCTAAAATATCGCTTATTTTCATGGAAATCCCTGTTTCTAACCCTAAAATAACGCTTTTTTTCATCAAAATCCCTGTATTTCCCCTAAAAAATCGCTTATTTTCATAGAAATCCCTGTTTTTCCCGTAAAATATCGCTTATTTTCAAAGAAATCCCAGTTATTAACCCAAAAATATCGCTTATTTTCATGGAAATCCCTGTTTTTAACCTTAAATATCGCTTATTTTCATTGAAATCCCTGTTTTTCCCCTTAAATATCGCTTATTTTCATAGAAATCCCTGTTTTTAACCCAAAAATATCGCTTATTTTCATAGAAATCCCTGTTTTTAACCTAAAATATCACTTATTTTCATAGAAATCCCTGTTTTTAAACCAAAAATATCGCTTATTTTCATAGAAATCCCTGTTTTTAACCTTAAATATCGCTTATTTTCATTGAAATCCCTGTTTTTCCCCTTAAATATCGCTTATTTTCATAGAAATCCCTGTTTTTCCCCTTAAATATCGCTTATTTTCATAGAAATCCCTGTTTTTAACCCAAAAATATCGCTTATTTTCATGGAAATCCCTGTTTTTCCCCTAAAATATCGCTTATTTTCATAGAAATCCCTGTTTTTCCCCTGAAATATAGCTTATTTTCATAGAAATCCCTGTTTTTCCCCTAAAATATTGCTTATTTTCATAGAAATCCCTGTTTTTCCCCAAAAATATCGCTTATTTTCATAGAAATCCCTATTTTTAAACCAAAAATATCGCTTATTTTCATAGAAATCCCTGTTTAACCTTAAATATCACTTATTTTCATTGAAATCCCTGTTTTTAACCCAAAAATATCGCTTATTTTCATTGAAATCCCTGTTTTTAACCTAAAATATCGCTTATTTTCATAGAAATCCCTGTTTTTAACCCAAAAATATCGCTTATTTTCATAGAAATCCCTGTTTTTAACCCAAAAATATCGCTTATTTTCATAGAAATCCCTGTTTTTAACCTAAAATATCACTTATTTTCATGGAAATCCCTGTTTTTAACCTTAAATACTGCTTATTTTCATGGAAATCCCTGTTTTTCACCTAAAATATCGCTTATTTTCATAGAAATCCCTGTTTTTCCCCTAAAATATTGATTATTTTCATAGAAATCCCTGTTTTTAACCCTAAAATATCGCTTATTTTCATAGAAATCCCTGTTTTTCCCCTAAAATATCGCTTATTTTCATAGAAATCCCTGTTTAACCTTAAATATCGCTTATTTTCATTGAAATCCCTGTTTTTAACCTTAAATATCGCTTATTTTCATAGAAATCCCTGTTTTTAACCTAAAATATCGCTTATTTTCATAGAAATCCCTGTTTTTAACCCAAAAATATCGCTTTTTTTTCATAGAAATCCCTGTTTTTCCCCTAAAATTTCGCTTATTTTCATAGAAATCCCTGTTTTTAACCTAAAATATCACTTATTTTCATGGAAATCCCTGTTTTTCCCCTAAAATATTGCTTATTTTCATGGAAATCCCTGTTTTTCCCCTAAAATATTGCTTATTTTCATCGAAATCCCTGTTTTTCCCCTTAAATATCGCTTATTTTCAAAGAAATCCCTGTTATTAACCCAAAAATAGCGCTTATTTTCATGGAAATCCCTGTTTCTAACCCTAAAATAACGCTTTTTTTCATCAAAATCCCTGTATTTCCCCTAAAAAATCGCTTATTTTCATAGAAATCCCTGTTTTTCCCGTAAAATATTGCTTATTTTCATAGAAATCCCTGTATTTAACCCAAAAATATCGCTTATTTTCATGGAAATCCCTGTTATTAACCCTAAAATATCGCTTATTTTCATAGAAATCCCTGTTTTTCCCCTGAAATATCGCTTATTTTCATAGAAATCCCTGTTTTTCACCCAAAAATATCGCTTATTTTCATGGAAATCCCTGTTTTTCCCCTAAAATATCGCTTATTTTCATAGAAATCCCTGTTTTTAACCCTAAAATATCGCTTATTTTCATAGAAATCCCTGTTTTTCCCCTTAAATATCGCTTATTTACATAGAAATCCCTGTTTTTCCCCTAAAATATCGCTTTTTTTCATAGAAATCCCTGTTTTTCCCCTAAAATATCGCTTATTTTCATAGAAATCCCTGTTTTTAACCTAAAATATCACTTATTTTCATGGAAATCCCTGTTTTTAACCTTAAATATCGCTTATTTTCATGGAAATCCCTGATTTTAACCCAAAAATATCGCTTATTTTCATAGAAATCCCTGTTTTTAACCCAAAAATATCGCTTATTTTCATAGAAATCCCTGTTTTTAACCTAAAATATCACTTATTTTCATAGAAATCCCTGTTTTTAAACCAAAAATATCGCTTATTTTCATAGAAATCCCTGTTTTTAACCTTAAATATCGCTTATTTTCATTGAAATCCCTGTTTAACCTTAAATATCGCTTATTTTCATTGAAATCCCTGTTTTTAACCTTAAATATCGCTTATTTTCATTGAAATCCCTGTTTTTAACCTAAAATATCGCTTATTTTCATAGAAATCCCTGTTTTTAACCCAAAAATATCGCTTTTTTTTCATAGAAATCCCTGTTTTTCCCCTAAAATTTCGCTTATTTTCATAGAAATCCCTGTTTTTAACCCAAAAATATCGCTTATTTTCATGGAAATCCCTGTTTTTAACCTTAAATATTGCTTATTTTCATGGAAATCCCTGTTTTTCCCCTAAAATATTGCTTATTTTCATCGAAATCCCTGTTTTTCCCCTTAAATATCGCTTATTTTCAAAGAAATCCCAGTTATTAACCCTAAAATATCGCTTATTTTCATGGAAATCCCTGTTTCTAACCCTAAAATAACGCTTTTTTTCATCAAAATCCCTGTATTTCCCCTAAAAAATCGCTTATTTTCATAGAAATCCCTGTTTTTCCCGTAAAATATCGCTTATTTTCAAAGAAATCCCAGTTATTAACCCAAAAATATCGCTTATTTTCATGGAAATCCCTGTTTTTAACCTTAAATATCGCTTATTTTCATTGAAATCCCTGTTTTTTCCCCTTAAATATCGCTTATTTTCATAGAAATCCCTGTTTTTAACCCAAAAATATCGCTTATTTTCATAGAAATCCCTGTTTTTAACCTAAAATATCACTTATTTTCATAGAAATCCCTGTTTTTAAACCAAAAATATCGCTTATTTTCATAGAAATCCCTGTTTTTAACCTTAAATATCGCTTATTTTCATTGAAATCCCTGTTTTTCCCCTTAAATATCGCTTATTTTCATAGAAATCCCTGTTTTTCCCCTTAAATATCGCTTATTTTCATAGAAATCCCTGTTTTTAACCCAAAAATATCGCTTATTTTCATGGAAATCCCTGTTTTTCCCCTAAAATATCGCTTATTTTCATAGAAATCCCTGTTTTTCCCCTGAAATATAGCTTATTTTCATAGAAATCCCTGTTTTTCCCCTAAAATATTGCTTATTTTCATAGAAATCCCTGTTTTTCCCCAAAAATATCGCTTATTTTCATAGAAATCCCTATTTTTAAACCAAAAATATCGCTTATTTTCATAGAAATCCCTGTTTAACCTTAAATATCACTTATTTTCATTGAAATCCCTGTTTTTAACCCAAAAATATCGCTTATTTTCATTGAAATCCCTGTTTTTAACCTAAAATATCGCTTATTTTCATAGAAATCCCTGTTTTTAACCCAAAAATATCGCTTATTTTCATAGAAATCCCTGTTTTTAACCCAAAAATATCGCTTATTTTCATAGAAATCCCTGTTTTTAACCTAAAATATCACTTATTTTCATGGAAATCCCTGTTTTTAACCTTAAATACTGCTTATTTTCATGGAAATCCCTGTTTTTCACCTAAAATATCGCTTATTTTCATAGAAATCCCTGTTTTTCCCCTAAAATATTGATTATTTTCATAGAAATCCCTGTTTTTAACCCTAAAATATCGCTTATTTTCATAGAAATCCCTGTTTTTCCCCTAAAATATCGCTTATTTTCATAGAAATCCCTGTTTAACCTTAAATATCGCTTATTTTCATTGAAATCCCTGTTTTTAACCTTAAATATCGCTTATTTTCATAGAAATCCCTGTTTTTAACCTAAAATATCGCTTATTTTCATAGAAATCCCTGTTTTTAACCCAAAAATATCGCTTTTTTTTCATAGAAATCCCTGTTTTTCCCCTAAAATTTCGCTTATTTTCATAGAAATCCCTGTTTTTAACCTAAAATATCACTTATTTTCATGGAAATCCCTGTTTTTCCCCTAAAATATTGCTTATTTTCATGGAAATCCCTGTTTTTCCCCTAAAATATTGCTTATTTTCATCGAAATCCCTGTTTTTCCCCTTAAATATCGCTTATTTTCAAAGAAATCCCTGTTATTAACCCAAAAATAGCGCTTATTTTCATGGAAATCCCTGTTTCTAACCCTAAAATAACGCTTTTTTTCATCAAAATCCCTGTATTTCCCCTAAAAAATCGCTTATTTTCATAGAAATCCCTGTTTTTCCCGTAAAATATTGCTTATTTTCATAGAAATCCCTGTATTTAACCCAAAAATATCGCTTATTTTCATGGAAATCCCTGTTATTAACCCTAAAATATCGCTTATTTTCATAGAAATCCCTGTTTTTCCCCTGAAATATCGCTTATTTTCATAGAAATCCCTGTTTTTCACCCAAAAATATCGCTTATTTTCATGGAAATCCCTGTTTTTCCCCTAAAATATCGCTTATTTTCATAGAAATCCCTGTTTTTAACCCTAAAATATCGCTTATTTTCATAGAAATCCCTGTTTTTCCCCTTAAATATCGCTTATTTACATAGAAATCCCTGTTTTTCCCCTAAAATATCGCTTTTTTTCATAGAAATCCCTGTTTTTCCCCTAAAATATCGCTTATTTTCATAGAAATCCCTGTTTTTAACCTAAAATATCACTTATTTTCATGGAAATCCCTGTTTTTAACCTTAAATATCGCTTATTTTCATGGAAATCCCTGATTTTAACCCAAAAATATCGCTTATTTTCATAGAAATCCCTGTTTTTAACCCAAAAATATCGCTTATTTTCATAGAAATCCCTGTTTTTAACCTAAAATATCACTTATTTTCATAGAAATCCCTGTTTTTAAACCAAAAATATCGCTTATTTTCATAGAAATCCCTGTTTTTAACCTTAAATATCGCTTATTTTCATTGAAATCCCTGTTTTTCCCCTTAAATATCGCTTATTTTCATAGAAATCCCTGTTTTTAACCTAAAATATCGCTTATTTTCATAGAAATCCCTGTTTTTAACCCAAAAATATCGCTTATTTTCATGGAAATCCCTGTTTTTAACCCAAAAATATCGCTTATTTTCATAGAAATCCCTGTTTTTCCCCTGAAATATCACTTATTTTCATAGAAATCCCTGTTTTTCCCCTAAAATATTGCTTATTTTCATAGAAATCCCTGTTTTTCCCCAAAAATATCGCTTATTTTCATAGAAATCCCTATTTTTAAACCAAAAATATCGCTTATTTTCATAGAAATCCCTGTTTAACCTTAAATATCACTTATTTTCATTGAAATCCCTGTTTTTAACCCAAAAATATCGCTTATTTTCATTGAAATCCCTGTTTTTAACCTAAAATATCGCTTATTTTCATAGAAATCCCTGTTTTTAACCCAAAAATATCGCTTATTTTCATAGAAATCCCTGTTTTTAACCCAAAAATATCGCTTATTTTCATAGAAATCCCTGTTTTTAACCTAAAATATCACTTATTTTCATGGAAATCCCTGTTTTTAACCTTAAATACTGCTTATTTTCATGGAAATCCCTGTTTTTCACCTAAAATATCGCTTATTTTCATGGAAATCCCGTTTTTTCCCCTAAAATATCGCTTATTTTCATAGAAATCCCTGTTTTTAACCCTAAAATATCGCTTATTTTCATAGAAATCCCTGTTTTTCCCCTAAAATATCGCTTATTTTCATAGAAATCCCTGTTTAACCTTAAATATCGCTTATTTTCATTGAAATCCCTGTTTTTAACCTTAAATATCGCTTATTTTCATTGAAATCCCTGTTTTTAACCTAAAATATCGCTTATTTTCATAGAAATCCCTGTTTTTAACCCAAAAATATCGCTTTTTTTTCATAGAAATCCCTGTTTTTCCCCTAAAATTTCGCTTATTTTCATAGAAATCCCTGTTTTTAACCTAAAATATCACTTATTTTCATGGAAATCCCTGTTTTTAACCTTAAATATTGCTTATTTTCATGGAAATCCCTGTTTTTCCCCTAAAATATTGCTTATTTTCATCGAAATCCCTGTTTTTCCCCTTAAATATCGCTTATTTTCAAAGAAATCCCAGTTATTAACCCTAAAATATCGCTTATTTTCATGGAAATCCCTGTTTCTAACCCTAAAATAACGCTTTTTTTCATCAAAATCCCTGTATTTCCCCTAAAAAATCGCTTATTTTCATAGAAATCCCTGTTTTTCCCGTAAAATATCGCTTATTTTCAAAGAAATCCCAGTTATTAACCCAAAAATATCGCTTATTTTCATGGAAATCCCTGTTATTAACCCTAAAATATCGCTTATTTTCATAGAAATCCCTGTTTTTCCCCTGAAATATCGCTTATTTTCATAGAAATCCCTGTTTTTAACCTTAAATATCGCTTATTTTCACTGAAATCCCTGTTTTTCCCCTTAAATATCGCTTATTTTCATAGAAATCCCTGTTTTTAAACCATAAATATCGCTTATTTTCATAGAAATCCCTGTTTTTAACCCTAAAATATCGCTTATTTTCATAGAAATCCCTGTTTTTCCCCTAAAATATCGCTTATTTTCATAGAAATCCCTGTTTAACCTTAAATATCGCTTATTTTCATTGAAATCCCTGTTTTTAACCTTAAATATCGCTTATTTTCATAGAAATCCCTGTTTTTCCCCAAAAATATCGCTTATTTTCATAGAAATCCCTATTTTTAAACCAAAAATATCGCTTATTTTCATAGAAATCCCTGTTTAACCTTAAATATCACTTATTTTCATTGAAATCCCTGTTTTTAACCCAAAAATATCGCTTATTTTCATTGAAATCCCTGTTTTTAACCTAAAATATCGCTTATTTTCATAGAAATCCCTGTTTTTAACCCAAAAATATCGCTTATTTTCATAGAAATCCCTGTTTTTAACCCAAAAATATCGCTTATTTTCATAGAAATCCCTGTTTTTAACCTAAAATATCACTTATTTTCATGGAAATCCCTGTTTTTAACCTTAAATACTGCTTATTTTCATGGAAATCCCTGTTTTTCACCTAAAATATCGCTTATTTTCATGGAAATCCCGTTTTTTTCCCCTAAAATATCGCTTATTTTCATAGAAATCCCTGTTTTTAACCCTAAAATATCGCTTATTTTCATAGAAATCCCTGTTTTTCCCCTAAAATATCGCTTATTTTCATAGAAATCCCTGTTTAACCTTAAATATCGCTTATTTTCATTGAAATCCCTGTTTTTAACCTTAAATATCGCTTATTTTCATTGAAATCCCTGTTTTTAACCTAAAATATCGCTTATTTTCATAGAAATCCCTGTTTTTAACCCAAAAATATCGCTTTTTTTTCATAGAAATCCCTGTTTTTCCCCTAAAATTTCGCTTATTTTCATAGAAATCCCTGTTTTTAACCCAAAAATATCACTTATTTTCATGGAAATCCCTGTTTTTAACCTTAAATATTGCTTATTTTCATGGAAATCCCTGTTTTTCCCCTAAAATATTGCTTATTTTCATCGAAATCCCTGTTTTTCCCCTTAAATATCGCTTATTTTCAAAGAAATCCCAGTTATTAACCCTAAAATATCGCTTATTTTCATGGAAATCCCTGTTTCTAACCCTAAAATAACGCTTTTTTTCATCAAAATCCCTGTATTTCCCCTAAAAAATCGCTTATTTTCATAGAAATCCCTGTTTTTCCCGTAAAATATCGCTTATTTTCAAAGAAATCCCAGTTATTAACCCAAAAATATCGCTTATTTTCATGGAAATCCCTGTTTTTAACCTTAAATATCGCTTATTTTCATTGAAATCCCTGTTTTTTCCCCTTAAATATCGCTTATTTTCATAGAAATCCCTGTTTTTAACCCAAAAATATCGCTTATTTTCATAGAAATCCCTGTTTTTAACCTAAAATATCACTTATTTTCATAGAAATCCCTGTTTTTAAACCAAAAATATCGCTTATTTTCATAGAAATCCCTGTTTTTAACCTTAAATATCGCTTATTTTCATTGAAATCCCTGTTTTTCCCCTTAAATATCGCTTATTTTCATAGAAATCCCTGTTTTTCCCCTTAAATATCGCTTATTTTCATAGAAATCCCTGTTTTTAACCCAAAAATATCGCTTATTTTCATGGAAATCCCTGTTTTTCCCCTAAAATATCGCTTATTTTCATAGAAATCCCTGTTTTTTCCCCTGAAATATAGCTTATTTTCATAGAAATCCCTGTTTTTTCCCCTAAAATATTGCTTATTTTCATAGAAATCCCTGTTTTTCCCCAAAAATATCGCTTATTTTCATAGAAATCCCTATTTTTAAACCAAAAATATCGCTTATTTTCATAGAAATCCCTGTTTAACCTTAAATATCACTTATTTTCATTGAAATCCCTGTTTTTAACCCAAAAATATCGCTTATTTTCATTGAAATCCCTGTTTTTAACCTAAAATATCGCTTATTTTCATAGAAATCCCTGTTTTTAACCCAAAAATATCGCTTATTTTCATAGAAATCCCTGTTTTTAACCCAAAAATATCGCTTATTTTCATAGAAATCCCTGTTTTTAACCTAAAATATCACTTATTTTCATGGAAATCCCTGTTTTTAACCTTAAATACTGCTTATTTTCATGGAAATCCCTGTTTTTCACCTAAAATATCGCTTATTTTCATAGAAATCCCTGTTTTTCCCCTAAAATATTGATTATTTTCATAGAAATCCCTGTTTTTAACCCTAAAATATCGCTTATTTTCATAGAAATCCCTGTTTTTCCCCTAAAATATCGCTTATTTTCATAGAAATCCCTGTTTAACCTTAAATATCGCTTATTTTCATTGAAATCCCTGTTTTTAACCTTAAATATCGCTTATTTTCATTGAAATCCCTGTTTTTAACCTAAAATATCGCTTATTTTCATAGAAATCCCTGTTTTTAACCCAAAAATATCGCTTTTTTTTCATAGAAATCCCTGTTTTTCCCCTAAAATTTCGCTTATTTTCATAGAAATCCCTGTTTTTAACCTAAAATATCACTTATTTTCATGGAAATCCCTGTTTTTCCCCTAAAATATTGCTTATTTTCATGGAAATCCCTGTTTTTCCCCTAAAATATTGCTTATTTTCATCGAAATCCCTGTTTTTCCCCTTAAATATCGCTTATTTTCAAAGAAATCCCTGTTATTAACCCAAAAATAGCGCTTATTTTCATGGAAATCCCTGTTTCTAACCCTAAAATAACGCTTTTTTTCATCAAAATCCCTGTATTTCCCCTAAAAAATCGCTTATTTTCATAGAAATCCCTGTTTTTCCCGTAAAATATTGCTTATTTTCATAGAAATCCCTGTATTTAACCCAAAAATATCGCTTATTTTCATGGAAATCCCTGTTATTAACCCTAAAATATCGCTTATTTTCATAGAAATCCCTGTTTTTCCCCTGAAATATCGCTTATTTTCATAGAAATCCCTGTTTTTAACCCAAAAATATCGCTTATTTTCATGGAAATCCCTGTTTTTCCCCTAAAATATCGCTTATTTTCATAGAAATCCCTGTTTTTAACCCTAAAATATCGCTTATTTTCATAGAAATCCCTGTTTTTCCCCTTAAATATCGCTTATTTACATAGAAATCCCTGTTTTTCCCCTAAAATATCGCTTTTTTTCATAGAAATCCCTGTTTTTCCCCTAAAATATCGCTTATTTTCATAGAAATCCCTGTTTTTAACCTAAAATATCACTTATTTTCATGGAAATCCCTGTTTTTAACCTTAAATATCGCTTATTTTCATGGAAATCCCTGATTTTAACCCAAAAATATCGCTTATTTTCATAGAAATCCCTGTTTTTAACCCAAAAATATCGCTTATTTTCATAGAAATCCCTGTTTTTAACCTAAAATATCACTTATTTTCATAGAAATCCCTGTTTTTAAACCAAAAATATCGCTTATTTTCATAGAAATCCCTGTTTTTAACCTTAAATATCGCTTATTTTCATTGAAATCCCTGTTTTTCCCCTTAAATATCGCTTATTTTCATAGAAATCCCTGTTTTTAACCTAAAATATCGCTTATTTTCATAGAAATCCCTGTTTTTAACCCAAAAATATCGCTTATTTTCATGGAAATCCCTGTTTTTAACCCAAAAATATCGCTTATTTTCATAGAAATCCCTGTTTTTCCCCTGAAATATCACTTATTTTCATAGAAATCCCTGTTTTTCCCCTAAAATATTGCTTATTTTCATAGAAATCCCTGTTTTTCCCCAAAAATATCGCTTATTTTCATAGAAATCCCTATTTTTAAACCAAAAATATCGCTTATTTTCATAGAAATCCCTGTTTAACCTTAAATATCACTTATTTTCATTGAAATCCCTGTTTTTAACCCAAAAATATCGCTTATTTTCATTGAAATCCCTGTTTTTAACCTAAAATATCGCTTATTTTCATAGAAATCCCTGTTTTTAACCCAAAAATATCGCTTATTTTCATAGAAATCCCTGTTTTTAACCCAAAAATATCGCTTATTTTCATAGAAATCCCTGTTTTTAACCTAAAATATCACTTATTTTCATGGAAATCCCTGTTTTTAACCTTAAATACTGCTTATTTTCATGGAAATCCCTGTTTTTCACCTAAAATATCGCTTATTTTCATGGAAATCCCGTTTTTTCCCCTAAAATATCGCTTATTTTCATAGAAATCCCTGTTTTTAACCCTAAAATATCGCTTATTTTCATAGAAATCCCTGTTTTTCCCCTAAAATATCGCTTATTTTCATAGAAATCCCTGTTTAACCTTAAATATCGCTTATTTTATTTGAAATCCCTGTTTTTAACCTTAAATATCGCTTATTTTCATTGAAATCCCTGTTTTTAACCTAAAATATCGCTTATTTTCATAGAAATCCCTGTTTTTAACCCAAAAATATCGCTTTTTTTTCATAGAAATCCCTGTTTTTCCCCTAAAATTTCGCTTATTTTCATAGAAATCCCTGTTTTTAACCTAAAATATCACTTATTTTCATGGAAATCCCTGTTTTTAACCTTAAATATTGCTTATTTTCATGGAAATCCCTGTTTTTTCCCCTAAAATATTGCTTATTTTCATCGAAATCCCTGTTTTTCCCCTTAAATATCGCTTATTTTCAAAGAAATCCCAGTTATTAACCCTAAAATATCGCTTATTTTCATGGAAATCCCTGTTTCTAACCCTAAAATAACGCTTTTTTTCATCAAAATCCCTGTATTTCCCCTAAAAAATCGCTTATTTTCATAGAAATCCCTGTTTTTCCCGTAAAATATCGCTTATTTTCAAAGAAATCCCAGTTATTAACCCAAAAATATCGCTTATTTTCATGGAAATCCCTGTTATTAACCCTAAAATATCGCTTATTTTCATAGAAATCCCTGTTTTTCCCCTGAAATATCGCTTATTTTCATAGAAATCCCTGTTTTTAACCTTAAATATCGCTTATTTTCACTGAAATCCCTGTTTTTCCCCTTAAATATCGCTTATTTTCATAGAAATCCCTGTTTTTAAACCATAAATATCGCTTATTTTCATAGAAATCCCTGTTTTTAACCCTAAAATATCGCTTATTTTCATAGAAATCCCTGTTTTTCCCCTTAAATATCGCTTATTTACATAGAAATCCCTGTTTTTCCCCTAAAATATCGCTTTTTTTCATAGAAATCCCTGTTTTTCCCATAAAATATCGCTTATTTTCATAGAAATCCCTGTTTTTAACCTAAAATATCACTTATTTTCCTGGAAATCCCTGTTTTTAACCTAAAATATCGCTTATTTTCATAGAAATCCCTGTTTTTAACCCAAAAATATCGCTTATTTTCATAGAAATCCCTGTTTTTAACCCAAAAATATCGCTTATTTTCATAGAAATCCCTGTTTTTAACCTAAAATATCACTTATTTTCATGGAAATCCCTGTTTTTAACCTTAAATACTGCTTATTTTCATGGAAATCCCTGTTTTTCACCTAAAATATCGCTTATTTTCATAGAAATCCCTGTTTTTAACCTTAAATATCGCTTATTTTCACTGAAATCCCTGTTTTTAACCCAAAAATAGCGCTTATTTTCATGGAAATCCCTGTTTCTAACCCTAAAATATCGCTTTTTTTCATAGAAATCCCTGTTTTTCCCCTAAAATATCGCTTATTTTCATGGAAATCCCTGTTTTTTCCCCTAAAATATTGATTATTTTCATAGAAATCCCTGTTTTTAACCCTAAAATATCACTTATTTTCATAGAAATCCCTGTTTTTCCCCTAAAATATCGCTTATTTTCACAGAAATCCCTGTTTTTCCCCTAAAATATCACTTATTTTCATAGAAATCCCTGTTTTTAACCCAAAAATATCGCTTATTTTCATGGAAATCCCTGTTTTTCCCCTTAAATATCGCTTATTTTCAAAGAAATCCCTGTTTTTCCCCAAAAATATCGCTTATTTTCATAGAAATCCCTGCTTTTCCTTTGAAATATCGCTGATTTTCATAGAAATCCCTGTTTTTCCCCTAAAATATCGCTTATTTTCATAGAAATCCCTGTTTTTAACCTAAAATATCACTTATTTTCATGGAAATCCCTGTTTTTAACCTTAACTATCGCTTATTTTCATGGAAATCCCTGATTTTAACCCAAAAATATCGCTTATTTTCATAGAAATCCCTGTTTTTAACCCAAAAATATCGCTTATTTTCATAGAAATCCCTGTTTTTAACCTAAAATATCACTTATTTTCATAGAAATCCCTGTTTTTAAACCAAAAATATCGCTTATTTTCATAGAAATCCCTGTTTTTAACCTTAAATATCGCTTATTTTCATTGAAATCCCTGTTTTTCCCCTTAAATATCGCTTATTTTCATAGAAATCCCTGTTTTTCCCCTTAAATATCGCTTATTTTCATAGAAATCCCTGTTTTTAACCCAAAAATATCGCTTATTTTCATGGAAATCCCTGTTTTTCCCCTAAAATATCGCTTATTTTCATAGAAATCCCTGTTTTTCCCCTGAAATATAGCTTATTTTCATAGAAATCCCTGTTTTTCCCCTAAAATATTGCTTATTTTCATAGAAATCCCTGTTTTTCCCCAAAAATATCGCTTATTTTCATAGAAATCCCTATTTTTAAACCAAAAATATCGCTTATTTTCATAGAAATCCCTGTTTTTAAACCATAAATATCGCTTATTTTCATAGAAATCCCTGTTTTTAACCCTAAAATATCGCTTATTTTCATAGAAATCCCTGTTTTTCCCCTAAAATATTGCTTATTTTCATCGAAATCCCTGTTTTTCCCCTAAAATATCGCTTTTTTTCATAGAAATCCCTGTTTTTCCCCTAAAATATCGCTTATTTTCATAGAAATCCCTGTTTTTAAACAAAAAATATCGCTTATTTTCATAGAAATCCCTGTTTTTAACCTTAAATATCGCTGATTTTCACTGAAATCCCTGTTTTTAACCTAAAATATCACTTATTTTCATGGAAATCCCTGTTTTTAACCCAAAAATATTGCTTATTTTCATAGAAATCCCTGTTTTTAACCTTAAATATCGCTTATTTTCATAGAAATCCCTGTTTTTAACGAAAAATATCGCTTATTTTCATAGAAATCCCTGTTTTTCCCCTAAAATATTGCTTATTTTCATAGAAATCCCTGTTTTTAACCTAAAATATCACTTATTTTCATGGAAATCCCTGTTTTTCACCTAAAATATCGCTTATTTTCATAGAAATCCCTGTTTTTAACCTAAAATATCGCTTATTTTCATAGAAATCCCTGTTTTTAAACCAAAAATATCGCTTATTTTCATAGAAATCCCTGTTTTTAACCCAAAAATATCGCTTATTTTCATAGAAATCCCTGTTTTTAACCTAAAATATCACTTATTTTCATGGAAATCCCTGTTTCTAACCCTAAAATATCGCTTTTTTTCATGGAAATCCCTGTTTTTCCCCTAAAATATCGCTTATTTTCATGGAAATCCCTGTTTTTCCCCTAAAATATTGATTATTTTCATAGAAATCCCTGTTTTTAACCCAAAAATAGCGCTTATTTTCATGGAAATCCCTGTTTCTAACCCTAAAATATCGCTTTTTTTCATAGAAATCCCTGATTTTAACCCAAAAATATCGCTTATTTTCATAGAAATCCCTGTTTTTCCCCTAAAATTTCGCTTATTTTCATAGAAATCCCTGTTTTTCCCCTTAAATATCGCTTATTTTCATGGAAATCCCTGATTTTTCCCCTAAAATATTGCTTATTTTCATCGAAATCCCTGTTTTTCCCCTTAAATATCGCTTATTTTCATGGAAATCCCTGATTTTAACCCAAAAATATCGCTTATTTTCATTGAAATCCCTGTTTTTAACCTTAAATATCGCTTATTTTCATTGAAATCCCTGTTTTTAACCTAAAATATCGCTTATTTTCATAGAAATCCCTGTTTTTAACCCAAAAATATCGCTTTTTTTTCATAGAAATCCCTGTTTTTCCCCTAAAATTTCGCTTATTTTCATAGAAATCCCTGTTTTTAACCTAAAATATCACTTATTTTCATGGAAATCCCTGTTTTTAACCTTAAATATTGCTTATTTTCATGGAAATCCCTGTTTTTCCCCTAAAATATTGCTTATTTTCATCGAAATCCCTGTTTTTCCCCTTAAATATCGCTTATTTTCAAAGAAATCCCTGTTATTAACCCTAAAATATCGCTTATTTTCATGGAAATCCCTGTTTCTAACCCTAAAATAACGCTTTTTTTCATCAAAATCCCTGTATTTCCCCTAAAAAATCGCTTATTTTCATAGAAATCCCTGTTTTTTCCCGTAAAATATTGCTTATTTTCATAGAAATCCCTGTATTTAACCCAAAAATATCGCTTATTTTCATGGAAATCCCTGTTTTTAACCCAAAAATATCGCTTATTTTCATGGAAATCCCTGTTTTTCCCCTTAAATATCGCTTATTTTCATAGAAATCCCTGTTTTTAAACCATAAATATCGCTTATTTTCATAGAAATCCCTGTTTTTAACCCTAAAATATCGCTTATTTTCATAGAAATCCCCATTTTTCCCCTTAAATATCGCTTATTTACATAGAAATCCCTGTTTTTTCCCCTAAAATATCGCTTTTTTTCATAGAAATCCCTGTTTTTCCCCTAAAATATCGCTTATTTTCATAGAAATCCCTGTTTTTAACCTAAAATATCACTTATTTTCCTGGAAATCCCTGTTTTTAACCTTAAATATCGCTTATTTTCATGGAAATCCCTGATTTTAACCCAAAAATATCGCTTATTTTCATAGAAATCCCTGTTTTTAACCCAAAAATATCGCTTATTTTCATAGAAATCCCTGTTTTTAACCTAAAATATCACTTATTTTCATAGAAATCCCTGTTTGTAAACCAAAAATATCGCTTATTTTCATAGAAATCCCTGTTTTTAACCTTAAATATCGCTTATTTTCATTGAAATCCCTGTTTTTAACCTAAAATATCGCTTATTTTCATAGAAATCCCTGTTTTTAACCCAAAAATATCGCTTATTTTCATAGAAATCCCTGTTTTTAACCTAAAATATCACTTATTTTCATAGAAATCCCTGTTTTTAAACCAAAAATATCGCTTATTTTCATAGAAATCCCTGTTTTTAACCTTAAATATCGCTTATTTTCATTGAAATCCCTGTTTTTCCCCTTAAATATCGCTTATTTTCATAGAAATCCCTGTTTTTCCCCTTAAATATCGCTTATTTTCATAGAAATCCCTGTTTTTAACCCCAAAATATCGCTTATTTTCATGGAAATCCCTGTTTTTTCCCCTAAAATATCGCTTATTTTCATAGAAATCCCTGTTTTTCCCCTGAAATATAGCTTATTTTCATAGAAATCCCTGTTTTTTCCCCTAAAATATTGCTTATTTTCATAGAAATCCCTGTTTTTCCCCAAAAATATCGCTTATTTTCATAGAAATCCCTATTTTTAAACCAAAAATATCGCTTATTTTCATAGAAATCCCTGTTTAACCTTAAATACTGCTTATTTTCATGGAAATCCCTGTTTTTCACCTAAAATATCGCTTATTTTCATGGAAATCCCTGTTTTTAACCTAAAATATCGCTTATTTTCATAGAAATCCCTGTTTTTAACCCTAAAATATCGCTTATTTTCATAGAAATCCCTGTTTTTTCCCCTAAAATATCGCTTATTTTCATAGAAATCCCTGTTTTTAACCTAAAATATCCCTTATTTTATTGAAATCCCTGTTTTTAACCTTAAATATCGCTTATTTTCATTGAAATCCCTGTTTTTAACCTAAAATATCGCTTATTTTCATAGAAATCCCTGTTTTTAACCCAAAAATATCGCTTTTTTTTCATAGAAATCCCTGTTTTTCCCCTAAAATTTCGCTTATTTTCATAGAAATCCCTGTTTTTAACCTAAAATATCACTTATTTTCATGGAAATCCCTGTTTTTCCCCTAAAATATTGCTTATTTTCATGGAAATCCCTGTTTTTCCCCTAAAATATTGCTTATTTTCATCGAAATCCCTGTTTTTCCCCTTAAATATCGCTTATTTTCAAAGAAATCCCTGTTATTAACCCAAAAATAGCGCTTATTTTCATGGAAATCCCTGTTTCTAACCCTAAAATAACGCTTTTTTTCATCAAAATCCCTGTATTTCCCCTAAAAAATCGCTTATTTTCATTGAAATCCCTGTTTTTAACCTAAAATATCGCTTATTTTCATAGAAATCCCTGTATTTAACCCAAAAATATCGCTTATTTTCATGGAAATCCCTGTTATTAACCCTAAAATATCGCTTATTTTCATAGAAATCCCTGTTTTTCCCCTGAAATATCGCTTATTTTCATAGAAATCCCTGATTTTAACCCAAAAATATCGCTTATTTTCATGGAAATCCCTGTTTTTCCCCTAAAATATCGCTTATTTTCATAGAAATCCCTGTTTTTAACCCTAAAATATCGCTTATTTTCATAGAAATCCCTGTTTTTCCCCTTAAATATCGCTTATTTTCATAGAAATCCCTGTTTTTAACCCAAAAATATCGCTTTTTTTTCATAGAAATCCCTGTTTTTCCCCTAAAATTTCGCTTATTTTCATAGAAATCCCTGTTTTTAACCTAAAATATCACTTATTTTCATGGAAATCCCTGTTTTTAACCTTAAATATCGCTTATTTTCATGGAAATCCCTGATTTTAACCCAAAAATATCGCTTATTTTCATAGAAATCCCTGTTTTTAACCCAAAAATATCGCTTATTTTCATAGAAATCCCTGTTTTTAACCTAAAATATCACTTATTTTCATAGAAATCCCTGTTTTTAAACCAAAAATATCGCTTATTTTCATAGAAATCCCTGTTTTTAACCTTAAATATCGCTTATTTTCATTGAAATCCCTGTTTTTCCCCTTAAATATCGCTTATTTTCATAGAAATCCCTGTTTTTAACCTAAAATATCGCTTATTTTCATAGAAATCCCTGTTTTTAACCCAAAAATATCGCTTATTTTCATGGAAATCCCTGTTTTTAACCCAAAAATATCGCTTATTTTCATAGAAATCCCTGTTTTTCCCCTGAAATATCACTTATTTTCATAGAAATCCCTGTTTTTCCCCTAAAATATTGCTTATTTTCATAGAAATCCCTGTTTTTCCCCAAAAATATCGCTTATTTTCATAGAAATCCCTATTTTTAAACCAAAAATATCGCTTATTTTCATAGAAATCCCTGTTTAACCTTAAATATCACTTATTTTCATTGAAATCCCTGTTTTTAACCCAAAAATATCGCTTATTTTCATTGAAATCCCTGTTTTTAACCTAAAATATCGCTTATTTTCATAGAAATCCCTGTTTTTAACCCAAAAATATCGCTTATTTTCATAGAAATCCCTGTTTTTAACCCAAAAATATCGCTTATTTTCATAGAAATCCCTGTTTTTAACCTAAAATATCACTTATTTTCATGGAAATCCCTGTTTTTAACCTTAAATACTGCTTATTTTCATGGAAATCCCTGTTTTTCACCTAAAATATCGCTTATTTTCATGGAAATCCCGTTTTTTCCCCTAAAATATCGCTTATTTTCATAGAAATCCCTGTTTTTAACCCTAAAATATCGCTTATTTTCATAGAAATCCCTGTTTTTCCCCTAAAATATCGCTTATTTTCATAGAAATCCCTGTTTAACCTTAAATATCGCTTATTTTCATTGAAATCCCTGTTTTTAACCTTAAATATCGCTTATTTTCATTGAAATCCCTGTTTTTAACCTAAAATATCGCTTATTTTCATAGAAATCCCTGTTTTTAACCCAAAAATATCGCTTTTTTTTCATAGAAATCCCTGTTTTTCCCCTAAAATTTCGCTTATTTTCATAGAAATCCCTGTTTTTAACCTAAAATATCACTTATTTTCATGGAAATCCCTGTTTTTAACCTTAAATATTGCTTATTTTCATGGAAATCCCTGTTTTTCCCCTAAAATATTGCTTATTTTCATCGAAATCCCTGTTTTTCCCCTTAAATATCGCTTATTTTCAAAGAAATCCCAGTTATTAACCCTAAAATATCGCTTATTTTCATGGAAATCCCTGTTTCTAACCCTAAAATAACGCTTTTTTTCATCAAAATCCCTGTATTTCCCCTAAAAAATCGCTTATTTTCATAGAAATCCCTGTTTTTTCCCGTAAAATATCGCTTATTTTCAAAGAAATCCCAGTTATTAACCCAAAAATATCGCTTATTTTCATGGAAATCCCTGTTATTAACCCTAAAATATCGCTTATTTTCATAGAAATCCCTGTTTTTCCCCTGAAATATCGCTTATTTTCATAGAAATCCCTGTTTTTAACCTTAAATATCGCTTATTTTCACTGAAATCCCTGTTTTTCCCCTTAAATATCGCTTATTTTCATAGAAATCCCTGTTTTTAAACCATAAATATCGCTTATTTTCATAGAAATCCCTGTTTTTAACCCTAAAATATCGCTTATTTTCATAGAAATCCCTGTTTTTCCCCTTAAATATCGCTTATTTACATAGAAATCCCTGTTTTTCCCCTAAAATATCGCTTTTTTTCATAGAAATCCCTGTTTTTTCCCGTAAAATATCGCTTATTTTCATAGAAATCCCTGTTTTTAACCTAAAATATCACTTATTTTCCTGGAAATCCCTGTTTTTAACCTAAAATATCGCTTATTTTCATAGAAATCCCTGTTTTTAACCCAAAAATATCGCTTATTTTCATAGAAATCCCTGTTTTTAACCCAAAAATATCGCTTATTTTCATAGAAATCCCTGTTTTTAACCTAAAATATCACTTATTTTCATGGAAATCCCTGTTTTTAACCTTAAATACTGCTTATTTTCATGGAAATCCCTGTTTTTCACCTAAAATATCGCTTATTTTCATAGAAATCCCTGTTTTTAACCTTAAATATCGCTTATTTTCACTGAAATCCCTGTTTTTAACCCAAAAATAGCGCTTATTTTCATGGAAATCCCTGTTTCTAACCCTAAAATATCGCTTTTTTTCATAGAAATCCCTGTTTTTCCCCTAAAATATCGCTTATTTTCATGGAAATCCCTGTTTTTCCCCTAAAATATTGATTATTTTCATAGAAATCCCTGTTTTTAACCCTAAAATATCGCTTATTTTCATAGAAATCCCTGTTTTTCCCCTAAAATATCGCTTATTTTCACAGAAATCCCTGTTTTTCCCCTAAAATATCACTTATTTTCATAGAAATCCCTGTTTTTAACCCAAAAATATCGCTTATTTTCATAGAAATCCCTGTTTTTCCCCTTAAATATCGCTTATTTTCATAGAAATCCCTGTTTTTAACCCAAAAATATCGCTTATTTTCATAGAAATCCCTGTTTTTAACCTTAAATATCACTTATTTTCATTGAAATCCCTGTTTTTCCCCTTAAATATCGCTTATTTTCATAGAAATCCCTGTTTTTCCCCTAAAATATCGCTTTTTTTTCATGGAAATCCCTGTTTTTAACCTTAAATATTGCTTATTTTCATGGAAATCCCTGTTTTTCCCCTAAAATATTGCTTATTTTCATCGAAATCCCTGTTTTTCCCCAAAAATATCGCTTATTTTCATAGAAATCCCTGTTTTTAACCCTAAAATATCGCTTATTTTCATAGAAATCCCTGTTTTTCCCCTTAAATATCGCTTATTTACATAGAAATCCCTGTTTTTCCCCTAAAATATCGCTTTTTTTCATAGAAATCCCTGTTTTTAACCCAAAAATATCGCTTATTTTCATAGAAATCCCTGTTTTTAACCTAAAATATCACTTATTTTCATGGAAATCCCTGATTTTAACCCAAAAATATCGCTTATTTTCATAGAAATCCCTGTTTTTCCCCTAAAATATCGCTTATTTTCATAGAAATCCCTGTTTTTAACCTAAAATATCACTTATTTTCATAGAAATCCCTGTTTTTAAACCAAAAATATCGCTTATTTTCATAGAAATCCCTGTTTTTAACCTTAAATATCGCTTATTTTCATTGAAATCCCTGTTTTTCCCCTTAAATATCGCTTATTTTCATAGAAATCCCTGTTTTTCCCCTTAAATATCGCTTATTTTCATAGAAATCCCTGTTTTTAACCCAAAAATATCGCTTATTTTCATGGAAATCCCTGTTTTTCCCCTAAAATATCGCTTATTTTCATAGAAATCCCTGTTTTTCCCCTGAAATATCGCTTATTTTCATAGAAATCCCTGTTTTTCCCCTAAAATATTGCTTATTTTCATAGAAATCCCTGTTTTTCCCCAAAAATATCGCTTATTTTCATAGAAATCCCTATTTTTAAACCAAAAATATCGCTTATTTTCATTGAAATCCCTGTTTTTCCCCTTAAATATCACTTATTTTCATTGAAATCCCTGTTTTTAACCCAAAAATATCGCTTATTTTCATTGAAATCCCTGTTTTTAACCTAAAATATCGCTTATTTTCATAGAAATCCCTGTTTTTAACCCAAAAATATCGCTTATTTTCATAGAAATCCCTGTTTTTAACCCAAAAATATCGCTTATTTTCATAGAAATCCCTGTTTTTAACCTAAAATATCACTTATTTTCATAGAAATCCCTGTTTTTAACCCAAAAATATCGCTTATTTTCATAGAAATCCCTGTTTTTAACCTAAAATATCACTTATTTTCATGGAAATCCCTGTTTTTAACCTTAAATACTGCTTATTTTCATGGAAATCCCTGTTTTTCACCTAAAATATCGCTTATTTTCATGGAAATCCCTGTTTTTCCCCTAAAATATTGATTATTTTCATAGAAATCCCTGTTTTTAACCCTAAAATATCGCTTATTTTCATAGAAATCCCTGTTTTTCCCCTAAAATATCGCTTATTTTCATAGAAATCCCTGTTTAACCTTAAATATCGCTTATTTTCATTGAAATCCCTGTTTTTAACCTTAAATATCGCTTATTTTCATTGAAATCCCTGTTTTTAACCTAAAATATCGCTTATTTTCATAGAAATCCCTGTTTTTAACCCAAAAATATCGCTTTTTTTTCATAGAAATCCCTGTTTTTCCCCTAAAATTTCGCTTATTTTCATAGAAATCCCTGTTTTTAACCTAAAATATCACTTATTTTCATGGAAATCCCTGTTTTTAACCTTAAATATTGCTTATTTTCATGGAAATCCCTGTTTTTCCCCTAAAATATTGCTTATTTTCATCGAAATCCCTGTTTTTCCCCTTAAATATCGCTTATTTTCAAAGAAATCCCTGTTATTAACCCTAAAATATCGCTTATTTTCATGGAAATCCCTGTTTCTAACCCTAAAATAACGCTTTTTTTCATCAAAATCCCTGTATTTCCCCTAAAAAATCGCTTATTTTCATAGAAATCCCTGTTTTTCCCGTAAAATATTGCTTATTTTCATAGAAATCCCTGTATTTAACCCAAAAATATCGCTTATTTTCATGGAAATCCCTGTTTTTAACCCAAAAATATCGCTTATTTTCATGGAAATCCCTGTTTTTCCCCTTAAATATCGCTTATTTTCATAGAAATCCCTGTTTTTAAACCATAAATATCGCTTATTTTCATAGAAATCCCTGTTTTTCACCCTAAAATATCGCTTATTTTCATAGAAATCCCTGTTTTTCCCCTTAAATATCGCTTATTTACATAGAAATCCCTGTTTTTCCCCTAAAATATCGCTTTTTTTCATAGAAATCCCTGTTTTTCCCATAAAATATCGCTTATTTTCATAGAAATCCCTGTTTTTAACCTAAAATATCACTTATTTTCCTGGAAATCCCTGTTTTTAACCTAAAATATCGCTTATTTTCATAGAAATCCCTGTTTTTAACCCAAAAATATCGCTTATTTTCATAGAAATCCCTGTTTTTAACCCAAAAATATCGCTTATTTTCATAGAAATCCCTGTTTTTAACCTAAAATATCACTTATTTTCATGGAAATTTCTGTTTTTAACCTTAAATACTGCTTATTTTCATGGAAATCCCTGTTTTTCACCTAAAATATCGCTTATTTTCATAGAAATCCCTGATTTTAACCCAAAAATAGCGCTTATTTTCATGGAAATCCCTGTTTCTAACCCTAAAATATCGCTTTTTTTCATAGAAATCCCTGTTTTTCCCCTAAAATATCGCTTATTTTCATGGAAATCCCTGTTTTTCCCCTAAAATATTGATTATTTTCATAGAAATCCCTGTTTTTAACCCTAAAATATCGCTTATTTTCATAGAAATCCCTGTTTTTCCCCTAAAATATCGCTGATTTTCACAGAAATCCCTGTTTTTCCCCTAAAATATCACTTATTTTCATAGAAATCCCTGTTTTTAACCCAAAAATATCGCTTATTTTCATAGAAATCCCTGTTTTTAAACCAAAAATATCGCTTATTTTCATAGAAATCCCTGTTTTTAACCCAAAAACATCGCTTATTTTCATAGAAATCCCTGTTTTTCCCCTAAAATATTGCTTATTTTCATAGAAATCCCTGTTTTTCCCCTTAAATATTGCTTATTTTCATAGAAATCCCTGTTTTTAACCTAAAATATCACTTATTTTCATGGAAATCCCTGTTTTTAACCTTAAATACTGCTCATTTTCATGGAAATCCCTGTTTTTCACCTAAAATATCGCTTATTTTCATCGAAATCCCTGTTTTTCCCCTTAAATATCGCTTATTTTCACTGAAATCCCTGTTTTTAACCCAAAAATAGCGCTTATTTTCATGGAAATCCCTGTTTCTAACCCTAAAATATCGCTTTTTTTCATAGAAATCCCTGTTTTTCCCCTAAAATATCGCTTATTTTCATGGAAATCCCTGTTTTTCCCCTAAAATATTGATTATTTTCATAGAAATCCCTGTTTTTAACCCAAAAATATCGCTTATTTTCAAAGAAATCCCTGTTTTTCCCCTTAAATATCGCTTATTTTCATCGAAATCCCTGTTTTTCCCCAAAAATATCGCTTATTTTCATAGAAATCCCTGTTTTTCCCCTGAAATATCGCTGATTTTCATAGAAATCCCTGTTTTTAACCCAAAAATATCGCTTATTTTCGTAGAAATCCCTGTTTTTCCCCTTAAATATCGCTTATTTACATAGAAATCCCTGTTTTTAACCCAAAAATATCGCTTATTTTCATAGAAATCCCTGTTTTTAACCTTAAATATCACTTATTTTCATTGAAATCCCTGTTTTTCCCCTTAAATATCGCTTATTTTCATAGAAATCCCTATTTTTCCCCTTAAATATCACTTATTTTCATAGAAATCCCTGTTTTTCCCCTAAAATATCGCTTTTTTTTCATGGAAATCCCTGTTTTTAACCTTAAATATTGCTTATTTTCATGGAAATCCCTGTTTTTCCCCTAAAATATTGCTTATTTTCATCGAAATCCCTGTTTTTCCCCTTAAATATCGCTTATTTTCAAAGAAATCCCTGTTATTAACCCTAAAATATCGCTTATTTTCATGGAAATCCCTGTTTCTAACCCTAAAATAACGCTTTTTTTCATCAAAATCCCTGTATTTCCCCTAAAAAATCGCTTATTTTCATAGAAATCCCTGTTCTTCCCGTAAAATATTGCTTATTTTCATAGAAATCCCTGTATTTAACCCTAAAATATCGCTTATTTTCATGGAAATCCCTGTTATTAACCCTAAAATATCGCTTATTTTCATAGAAATCCCTGTTTTTCCCCTGAAATATCGCTTATTTTCATAGAAATCCCTGTTTTTAACCCAAAAATATCGCTTATTTTCATGGAAATCCCTGTTTTTCCCCTTAAATATCGCTTATTTTCATAGAAATCCCTGTTTTTCCCCTTAAATATCGCTTATTTACATAGAAATCCCTGTTTTTCCCCTAAAATATCGCTTTTTTTCATAGAAATCCCTGTTTTTCCCCTAAAATATCGCTTATTTTCATAGAAATCCCTGTTTTTAACCTTAAATATCACTTATTTTCCTGGAAATCCCTGTTTTTAACCTTAAATATCGCTTATTTTCATGGAAATCCCTGATTTTAACCTTAAATATCGCTTATTTTCATAGAAATCCCTGTTTTTAACCCTAAAATATCGCTTATTTTCATAGAAATCCCTGTTTTTAACCTAAAATATCACTTATTTTCATAGAAATCCCTGTTTTTAAACCAAAAATATCGCTTATTTTCATAGAAATCCCTGTTTTTAACCTTAAATATCGCTTATTTTCATTGAAATCCCTGTTTTTCCCCTTAAATATCGCTTATTTTCATAGAAATCCCTGTTTTTCCCCTTAAATATCGCTTATTTTCATAGAAATCCCTGTTTTTAACCCAAAAATATCGCTTATTTTCATGGAAATCCCTGTTTTTCCCCTTAAATATCGCTTATTTTCATAGAAATCCCTGTTTTTCCCCTGAAATATAGCTTATTTTCATAGAAATCCCTGTTTTTCCCCTAAAATATCGCTTATTTTCATGGAAATCCCTGTTTTTCCCCAAAAATATCGCTTATTTTCATAGAAATCCCTATTTTTAAACCAAAAATATCGCTTATTTTCATAGAAATCCCTGTTTAACCTTAAATATCACTTATTTTCATTGAAATCCCTGTTTTTAACCCAAAAATATCGCTTATTTTCATTGAAATCCCTGTTTTTAACCTAAAATATCGCTTATTTTCATAGAAATCCCTGTTTTTAACCCAAAAATATCGCTTATTTTCATAGAAATCCCTGTTTTTAACCCAAAAATATCGCTTATTTTCATAGAAATCCCTGTTTTTAACCTAAAATATCACTTATTTTCATGGAAATCCCTGTTTTTAACCTTAAATACTGCTTATTTTCATGGAAATCCCTGTTTTTCACCTAAAATATCGCTTATTTTCATAGAAATCCCTGTTTTTAACCTTAAATATCGCTTATTTTCACTGAAATCCCTGTTTTTAACCCAAAAATAGCGCTTATTTTCATGGAAATCCCTGTTTCTAACCCTAAAATATCGCTTTTTTTCATAGAAATCCCTGTTTTTCCCCTAAAATATCGCTTATTTTCATGGAAATCCCTGTTTTTCCCCTAAAATATTGATTATTTTCATAGAAATCCCTGTTTTTAACCCAAAAATAGCGTTTATTTTCATGGAAATCCCTGTTTCTAACCCTAAAATATCGCTTTTTTTTCATAGAAATCCCTGTTTTTCCCCTAAAATATCGCTTATTTTCATAGAAATCCCTGTTTTTAACCTAAAATATCACTTATTTTCATGGAAATCCCTGTTTTTAACCTTAAATATTGCTTATTTTCATGGAAATCCCTGTTTTTCCCCTAAAATATCGCTTATTTTCATAGAAATCCCTGTTTTTCCCCTTAAATATCGCTTATTTTCAAAGAAATCCCTGTTATTAACCCTAAAATATCGCTTATTTTCATGGAAATCCCTGTTTCTAACCCTAAAATAACGCTTTTTTTCATCAAAATCCCTGTATTTCCCCTAAAAAATCGCTTATTTTCATAGAAATCCCTGTTCTTCCCGTAAAATATTGCTTATTTTCATAGAAATCCCTGTATTTAACCCTAAAATATCGCTTATTTTCATGGAAATCCCTGTTATTAACCCTAAAATATCGCTTATTTTCATAGAAATCCCTGTTTTTCCCCTGAAATATCGCTTATTTTCATAGAAATCCCTGTTTTTAACCCAAAAATATCGCTTATTTTCATGGAAATCCCTGTTTTTCCCCTTAAATATCGCTTATTTTCATAGAAATCCCTGTTTTTCCCCTTAAATATCGCTTATTTACATAGAAATCCCTGTTTTTCCCCTAAAATATCGCTTTTTTTCATAGAAATCCCTGTTTTTCCCCTAAAATATCGCTTATTTTCATAGAAATCCCTGTTTTTAACCTTAAATATCACTTATTTTCCTGGAAATCCCTGTTTTTAACCTTAAATATCGCTTATTTTCATGGAAATCCCTGATTTTAACCTTAAATATCGCTTATTTTCATAGAAATCCCTGTTTTTAACCCTAAAATATCGCTTATTTTCATAGAAATCCCTGTTTTTAACCTAAAATATCACTTATTTTCATAGAAATCCCTGTTTTTAACCCAAAAATATCGCTTATTTTCATAGAAATCCCTGTTTTTAACCCAAAAATATCGCTTATTTTCATTGAAATCCCTGTTTTTCCCCTTAAATATCGCTTATTTTCATAGAAATCCCTGTTTTTCCCCTTAAATATCGCTTATTTTCATAGAAATCCCTGTTTTTAACCCAAAAATATCGCTTATTTTCATGGAAATCCCTGTTTTTCCCCTTAAATATCGCTTATTTTCATAGAAATCCCTGTTTTTCCCCTGAAATATAGCTTATTTTCATAGAAATCCCTGTTTTTCCCCTAAAATATCGCTTATTTTCATGGAAATCCCTGTTTTTCCCCAAAAATATCGCTTATTTTCATAGAAATCCCTATTTTTAAACCAAAAATATCGCTTATTTTCATAGAAATCCCTGTTTAACCTTAAATATCACTTATTTTCATTGAAATCCCTGTTTTTAACCCAAAAATATCGCTTTTTTTTTCATTGAAATCCCTGTTTTTAACCTAAAATATCGCTTATTTTCATAGAAATCCCTGTTTTTAACCCAAAAATATCGCTTATTTTCATAGAAATCCCTGTTTTTAACCCAAAAATATCGCTTATTTTCATAGAAATCCCTGTTTTTAACCTAAAATATCACTTATTTTCATGGAAATCCCTGTTTTTAACCTTAAATACTGCTTATTTTCATGGAAATCCCTGTTTTTCACCTAAAATATCGCTTATTTTCATAGAAATCCCTGTTTTTAACCTTAAATATCGCTTATTTTCACTGAAATCCCTGTTTTTAACCCAAAAATAGCGCTTATTTTCATGGAAATCCCTGTTTCTAACCCTAAAATATCGCTTTTTTTCATAGAAATCCCTGTTTTTCCCCTAAAATATCGCTTATTTTCATGGAAATCCCTGTTTTTCCCCTAAAATATTGATTATTTTCATAGAAATCCCTGTTTTTAACCCAAAAATAGCGTTTATTTTCATGGAAATCCCTGTTTCTAACCCTAAAATATCGCTTTTTTTCATAGAAATCCCTGTTTTTCCCCTAAAATATCGCTTATTTTCATAGAAATCCCTGTTTTTAACCTAAAATATCACTTATTTTCATGGAAATCCCTGTTTTTAACCTTAAATATTGCTTATTTTCATGGAAATCCCTGTTTTTCCCCTAAAATATTGCTTATTTTCATCGAAATCCCTGTTTTTCCCCTTAAATATCGCTTATTTTCAAAGAAATCCCTGTTATTAACCCTAAAATATCGCTTATTTTCATGGAAATCCCTGTTTCTAACCCTAAAATAACGCTTTTTTTCATCAAAATCCCTGTATTTCCCCTAAAAAATCGCTTATTTTCATAGAAATCCCTGTTTTTCCCGTAAAATATTGCTTATTTTCATAGAAATCCCTGTATTTAACCCAAAAATATCGCTTATTTTCATGGAAATCCCTGTTATTAACCCTAAAATATCGCTTATTTTCATAGAAATCCCTGTTTTTCCCCTGAAATATCGCTTATTTTCATAGAAATCCCTGTTTTTAACCCAAAAATATCGCTTATTTTCATGGAAATCCCTGTTTTTTACCTTAAATATCGCTTATTTTCATAGAAATCCCTGTTTTTAACCCAAAAATATCGCTTATTTTCATAGAAATCCCTGTTTTTCCCCTTAAATATCGCTTATTTACATAGAAATCCCTGTTTAACCTTAAATATCGCTTATTTTCATTGAAATCCCTGTTTTTAACCTTAAATATCGCTTATTTTCATTGAAATCCCTGTTTTTAACCTAAAATATCGCTTATTTTCATGGAAATCCCTGATTTTAACCCAAAAATATCGCTTATTTTCATAGAAATCCCTGTTTTTAACCTAAAATATCACTTATTTTCATAGAAATCCCTGTTTTTAAACCAAAAATATCGCTTATTTTCATAGAAATCCCTGTTTTTAACCTTAAATATCGCTTATTTTCATTGAAATCCCTGTTTTTCCCCTTAAATATCGCTTATTTTCATAGAAATCCCTGTTTTTCCCCTTAAATATCGCTTATTTTCATAGAAATCCCTGTTTTTAACCCAAAAATATCGCTTATTTTCATAGAAATCCCTGTTTTTCCCCTAAAATATCGCTTATTTTCATAGAAATCCCTGTTTTTCCCCTGAAATATAGCTTATTTTCATAGAAATCCCTGTTTTTCCCCTAAAATATTGCTTATTTTCATAGAAATCCCTGTTTTTCCCCAAAAATATCGCTTATTTTCATAGAAATCCCTATTTTTAAACCAAAAATATCGCTTATTTTCATAGAAATCCCTGTTTTAACCTTAAATATCACTTATTTTCATTGAAATCCCTGTTTTTAACCCAAAAATATCGCTTATTTTCATTGAAATCCCTGTTTTTAACCTGAAATATCGCTTATTTTCATCGAAATCCCTGTTTTTAACCCAAAAATATCGCTTATTTTCATAGAAATCCCTGTTTTTAACCCAAAAATATCGCTTATTTTCATAGAAATCCCTGTTTTTAACCTAAAATATCACTTATTTTCATGGGAATCCCTGTTTTTAACCTTAAATACTGCTTATTTTCATGGAAATCCCTGTTTTTCACCTAAAATATCGTTTATTTTCATAGAAATCCCTGTTTTTAACCTTAAATATCGCTTATTTTCACTGAAATCCCTGTTTTTAACCCAAAAATAGCGCTTATTTTCATGGAAATCCATGTTTCTAACCCTAAAATATCGCTTTTTTTCATAGAAATCCCTGTTTTTCCCCTAAAATATCGCTTATTTTCATGGAAATCCCTGTTTTTCCCCTAAAATATTGATTATTTTCATAGAAATCCCTGTTTTTAACCCTAAAATATCGCTTATTTTCATAGAAATCCCTGTTTTTCCCCTAAAATATCGCTTATTTTCATAGAAATCCCTGTTTAACCTTAAATATCGCTTATTTTCATGGAAATCCCTGTTTTTAACCTTAAATATCGCTTATTTTCATTGAAATCCCTGTTTTTAACCTAAAATATCGCTTATTTTCATAGAAATCCCTGTTTTTAACCCAAAAATATCGCTTTTTTTTCATAGAAATCCCTGTTTTTCCCCTTAAATATCGCTTATTTTCATAGAAATCCCTGTTTTTAACCTAAAATATCACTTATTTTCATGGAAATCCCTGTTTTTAACCTTAAAAACTGCTTATTTTCATGGAAATCCCTGTTTTTCACCTAAAATATCGCTTATTTTCATAGAAATCCCTGTTTTTAACCTTAAATATCGCTTATTTTCACTGAAATCCCTGTTTTTAACCCAAAAATAGCGCTTATTTTCATGGAAATCCCTGTTTCTAACCCTAAAATATCGCTTTTTTTCATAGAAATCCCTGTTTTTCCCCTAAAATATCGCTTATTTTCATGGAAATCCCTGTTTTTCCCCTAAAATATTGATTATTTTCATAGAAATCCCTGTTTTTAACCCAAAAATAGCGCTTATTTTCATGGAAATCCCTGTTTCTAACCCTAAAATATCGCTTTTTTTCATAGAAATCCCTGTTTTTCCCCTAAAATATCGCTTATTTTCATAGAAATCCCTGTTTTTAACCTAAAATATCACTTATTTTCATGGAAATCCCTGTTTTTAACCTTAAATATTGCTTATTTTCATGGAAATCCCTGTTTTTCACCTAAAATATTGCTTATTTTCATCGAAATCCCTGTTTTTCCCCTTAAATATCGCTTATTTTCAAAGAAATCCCTGTTATTAACCCTAAAATATCGCTTATTTTCATGGAAATCCCTGTTTCTAACCCTAAAATAACGCTTTTTTTCATCAAAATCCCTGTATTTCCCCTAAAAAATCGCTTATTTTCATAGAAATCCCTGTTTTTCCCGTAAAATATTGCTTATTTTCATAGAAATCCCTGTATTTAACCCAAAAATATCGCTTATTTTCATGGAAATCCCTGTTATTAACCCTAAAATATCGCTTATTTTCATAGAAATCCCTGTTTTTCCCCTGAAATATCGCTTATTTTCATAGAAATCCCTGTTTTTAACCCAAAAATATCGCTTATTTTCATGGAAATCCCTGTTTTTAACCTTAAATATCGCTTATTTTCATAGAAATCCCTGTTTTTAACCCAAAAATATCGCTTATTTTCATAGAAATCCCTGTTTTTCCCCTTAAATATCGCTTATTTACATAGAAATCCCTGTTTAACCTTAAATATCGCTTATTTTCATTGAAATCCCTGTTTTTAACCTTAAATATCGCTTATTTTCATTGAAATCCCTGTTTTTAACCTAAAATATCGCTTATTTTCATGGAAATCCCTGATTTTAACCCAAAAATATCGCTTATTTTCATAGAAATCCCTGTTTTTAACCCAAAAATATCGCTTATTTTCATAGAAATCCCTGTTTTTAACCTAAAATATCACTTATTTTCATAGAAATCCCTGTTTTTAAACCAAAAATATCGCTTATTTTCATAGAAATCCCTGTTTTTAACCTTAAATATCGCTTATTTTCATTGAAATCCCTGTTTTTCCCCTTAAATATCGCTTATTTTCATAGAAATCCCTGTTTTTCCCCTAAAATATTGCTTATTTTCATAGAAATCCCTGTTTTTCCCCAAAAATATCGCTTATTTTCATAGAAATCCCTATTTTTAAACCAAAAATATCGCTTATTTTCTTAGAAATCCCTGTTTAACCTTAAATATCACTTATTTTCATTGAAATCCCTGTTTTTAACCCAAAAATATCGCTTATTTTCATTGAAATCCCTGTTTTTAACCTGAAATATCGCTTATTTTCATCGAAATCTCTGTTTTTAACCCAAAAATATCGCTTATTTTCATAGAAATCCCTGTTTTTAACCCAAAAATATCGCTTATTTTCATAGAAATCCCTGTTTTTAACCTAAAATATCACTTATTTTCATGGGAATCCCTGTTTTTAACCTTAAATACTGCTTATTTTCATGGAAATCCCTGTTTTTCACCTAAAATATCGTTTATTTTCATAGAAATCCCTGTTTTTAACCCAAAAATAGCGCTTATTTTCATGGAAATCCATGTTTCTAACCCTAAAATATCGCTTTTTTTCATAGAAATCCCTGTTTTTCCCCTAAAATATCGCTTATTTTCATGGAAATCCCTGTTTTTCCCCTAAAATATTGATTATTTTCATAGAAATCCCTGTTTTTAACCCTAAAATATCGCTTATTTTCATAGAAATCCCTGTTTCTCCCCTAAAATATCGCTTATTTTCATAGAAATCCCTGTTTAACCTTAAATATCGCTTATTTTCATGGAAATCCCTGTTTTTAACCTTAAATATCGCTTATTTTCATTGAAATCCCTGTTTTTAACCTAAAATATCGCTTATTTTCATAGAAATCCCTGTTTTTAACCCAAAAATATCGCTTTTTTTTCATAGAAATCCCTGTTTTTCCCCTAAAATTTCGCTTATTTTCATAGAAATCCCTGTTTTTAACCTAAAATATCACTTATTTTCATGGAAATCCCTGTTTTTAACCCTAAAATATTGCTTATTTTCATGGAAATCCCTGTTTTTCCCCTAAAATATTGCTTATTTTCATCGAAATCCCTGTTTTTCCCCTTAAATATCGCTTATTTTCAAAGAAATCCCTGTTATTAACCCTAAAATATCGCTTATTTTCATGGAAATCCCTGTTTCTAACCCTAAAATAACGCTTTTTTTCATAGAAATCCCTGTTTTTCCCCTAAAATATCGCTTATTTTCATAGAAATCCCTGTTTTTCCCGTAAAATATTGCTTATTTTCATAGAAATCCCTGTATTTAACCCAAAAATATCGCTTATTTTCATGGAAATCCCTGTTATTAACCCTAAAATATCGCTTATTTTCATAGAAATCCCTGTTTTTCCCCTGAAATATCGCTTATTTTCATAGAAATCCCTGTTTTTAACCCAAAAATATCGCTTATTTTCATGGAAATCCCTGTTTTTCCCCTTAAATATCGCTTATTTTCATAGAAATCCCTGTTTTTAACCCTAAAATATCGCTTATTTTCATAGAAATCCCTGTTTTTCCCCTTAAATATCGCTTATTTACATAGAAATCCCTGTTTTTCCCCTAAAATATCGCTTTTTTTCATAGAAATCCCTGTTTTTCCCCTAAAATATCGCTTATTTTCATAGAAATCCCTGTTTTTAACCTAAAATATCACTTATTTTCCTGGAAATCCCTGTTTTACCCCTTAAATATCGCTTATTTTCATGGAAATCCCTGATTTTAACCCAAAAATATCGCTTATTTTTATAGAAATCCCTGTTTTTAACCCAAAAATATCGCTTATTTTCATAGAAATCCCTGTTTTTAACCTTAAATATCGCTTTTTTTCATCGAAATCGCTGTTTTTAAACCAAAAATATCGCTTATTTTCATAGAAATCCCTGTTTTTAACCTTAAATATCGCTTATTTTCATTGAAATCCCTGTTTTTAACCTAAAATATCGCTTTTTTTCATAGAAATCCCTGTTTTTCCCCTTAAATATCGCTTATTTTCATAGAAATCCCTGTTTTTAACCCAAAAATATCGCTTATTTTCATGGAAATCCCTGTTTTTAACCTTAAATATCGCTTATTTTCATAGAAATCCCTGTTTTTCCCCTGAAATATAGCTTATTTTCATAGAAATCCCTGTTTTTCCCCTAAAATATTGCTTATTTTCATAGAAATCCCTGTTTTTCCCCAAAAATATCGCTTATTTTCATAGAAATCCCTATTTTTAAACCAAAAATATCGCTTATTTTCATTGAAATCCCTGTTTTTCCCCTTAAATATCACTTATTTTCATTGAAATCCCTGTTTTTAACCTTAAATATCGCTTATTTTCATTGAAATCCCTGTTTTTAACCTAAAATATCGCTTATTTTCATGGAAATCCCTGTTTTTAACCCAAAAATATCGCTTATTTTCATAGAAATCCCTGTTTTTAACGTAAAAATATCGCTTTTTTTCATAGAAATCCCTGTTTTTCCCCTAAAATATCGCTTATTTTCATGGAAATCCCTGTTTTTCCCCTAAAATATTGATTATTTTCATAGAAATCCCTGTTTTTAACCCTAAAATATCGCTTATTTTCATAGAAATCCCTGTTTTTCCCCTAAAATATCGCTTATTTTCATAGAAATCCCTGTTTAACCTTAAATATCGCTTATTTTCATTGAAATCCCTGTTTTTAACCTTAAATATCGCTTATTTTCATTGAAATCCCTGTTTTTCCCCTAAAATTTCGCTTATTTTCATAGAAATCCCTGTTTTTAACCTAAAATATCACTTATTTTCATGGAAATCCCTGTTTTTAACCTTAAATATTGCTTATTTTCATGGAAATCCCTGTTTTTCCCCTAAAATATTGCTTATTTTCATCGAAATCCCTGTTTTTCCCCTTAAATATCGCTTATTTTCAAAGAAATCCCTGTTTTTAACCCAAAAATATCGCTTTTTTTTCATAGAAATCCCTGTTTTTCCCCTAAAATATCGCTTTTTTTCATAGAAATCCCTGTTTTTCCCCTAAAATATCGCTTATTTTCATGGAAATCCCTGTTTTTCCCCTAAAATATCGCTTATTTTCATAGAAATCCCTGTTTAACCTTAAATATCGCTTATTTTCATTGAAATCCCTGTTTTTAACCTTAAATATCGCTTATTTTCATTGAAATCCCTGTTTTTCCCCTAAAATTTCGCTTATTTTCATAGAAATCCCTGTTTTTAACCTAAAATATCACTTATTTTCATGGAAATCCCTGTTTTTAACCTTAAATATTGCTTATTTTCATGGAAATCCCTGTTTTTCCCCTAAAATATTGCTTATTTTCATCGAAATCCCTGTTATTAACCCTAAAATATCGCTTATTTTCATAGAAATCCCTGTTTTTCCCCTGAAATATCGCTTATTTTCATAGAAATCCCTGTTTTTAACCCAAAATATCGCTTATTTTCATGGAAATCCCTGTTATTAACCCTAAAATATCGCTTATTTTCATAGAAATCCCTGTTTTTAAACCATAAATATCGCTTATTTTCATAGAAATCCCTGTTTTTAACCCTAAAATATCGCTTATTTTCATAGAAATCCCTGTTTTTCCCCTAAAATATCGCTTATTTTCATAGAAATCCCTGTTTAACCTTAAATATCGCTTATTTTCATGGAAATCCCTGTTTTTAACCTTAAATATCGCTTATTTTCATTGAAATCCCTGTTTTTAACCTAAAATATCGCTTATTTTCATAGAAATCCCTGTTTTTAACCCAAAAATATCGCTTTTTTTTCATAGAAATCCCTGTTTTTCCCCTTAAATATCGCTTATTTTCATAGAAATCCCTGTTTTTAACCTAAAATATCACTTATTTTCATGGAAATCCCTGTTTTTAACCTTAAAAACTGCTTATTTTCATGGAAATCCCTGTTTTTCACCTAAAATATCGCTTATTTTCATAGAAATCCCTGTTTTTAACCTTAAATATCGCTTATTTTCACTGAAATCCCTGTTTTTAACCCAAAAATAGCGCTTATTTTCATGGAAATCCCTGTTTCTAACCCTAAAATATCGCTTTTTTTCATAGAAATCCCTGTTTTTCCCCTAAAATATCGCTTATTTTCATGGAAATCCCTGTTTTTCCCCTAAAATATTGATTATTTTCATAGAAATCCCTGTTTTTAACCCAAAAATAGCGCTTATTTTCATGGAAATCCCTGTTTCTAACCCTAAAATATCGCTTTTTTTCATAGAAATCCCTGTTTTTCCCCTAAAATATCGCTTATTTTCATAGAAATCCCTGTTTTTAACCTAAAATATCACTTATTTTCATGGAAATCCCTGTTTTTAACCTTAAATATTGCTTATTTTCATGGAAATCCCTGTTTTTCACCTAAAATATTGCTTATTTTCATCGAAATCCCTGTTTTTCCCCTTAAATATCGCTTATTTTCAAAGAAATCCCTGTTATTAACCCTAAAATATCGCTTATTTTCATGGAAATCCCTGTTTCTAACCCTAAAATAACGCTTTTTTTCATCAAAATCCCTGTATTTCCCCTAAAAAATCGCTTATTTTCATAGAAATCCCTGTTTTTCCCGTAAAATATTGCTTATTTTCATAGAAATCCCTGTATTTAACCCAAAAATATCGCTTATTTTCATGGAAATCCCTGTTATTAACCCTAAAATATCGCTTATTTTCATAGAAATCCCTGTTTTTCCCCTGAAATATCGCTTATTTTCATAGAAATCCCTGTTTTTAACCCAAAAATATCGCTTATTTTCATGGAAATCCCTGTTTTTAACCTTAAATATCGCTTATTTTCATAGAAATCCCTGTTTTTAACCCAAAAATATCGCTTATTTTCATAGAAATCCCTGTTTTTCCCCTTAAATATCGCTTATTTACATAGAAATCCCTGTTTAACCTTAAATATCGCTTATTTTCATTGAAATCCCTGTTTTTAACCTTAAATATCGCTTATTTTCATTGAAATCCCTGTTTTTAACCTAAAATATCGCTTATTTTCATGGAAATCCCTGATTTTAACCCAAAAATATCGCTTATTTTCATAGAAATCCCTGTTTTTAACCCAAAAATATCGCTTATTTTCATAGAAATCCCTGTTTTTAACCTAAAATATCACTTATTTTCATAGAAATCCCTGTTTTTAAACCAAAAATATCGCTTATTTTCATAGAAATCCCTGTTTTTAACCTTAAATATCGCTTATTTTCATTGAAATCCCTGTTTTTCCCCTTAAATATCGCTTATTTTCATAGAAATCCCTGTTTTTCCCCTAAAATATTGCTTATTTTCATAGAAATCCCTGTTTTTCCCCAAAAATATCGCTTATTTTCATAGAAATCCCTATTTTTAAACCAAAAATATCGCTTATTTTCTTAGAAATCCCTGTTTAACCTTAAATATCACTTATTTTCATTGAAATCCCTGTTTTTAACCCAAAAATATCGCTTATTTTCATTGAAATCCCTGTTTTTAACCTGAAATATCGCTTATTTTCATCGAAATCTCTGTTTTTAACCCAAAAATATCGCTTATTTTCATAGAAATCCCTGTTTTTAACCCAAAAATATCGCTTATTTTCATAGAAATCCCTGTTTTTAACCTAAAATATCACTTATTTTCATGGGAATCCCTGTTTTTAACCTTAAATACTGCTTATTTTCATGGAAATCCCTGTTTTTCACCTAAAATATCGTTTATTTTCATAGAAATCCCTGTTTTTAACCCAAAAATAGCGCTTATTTTCATGGAAATCCATGTTTCTAACCCTAAAATATCGCTTTTTTTCATAGAAATCCCTGTTTTTCCCCTAAAATATCGCTTATTTTCATGGAAATCCCTGTTTTTCCCCTAAAATATTGATTATTTTCATAGAAATCCCTGTTTTTAACCCTAAAATATCGCTTATTTTCATAGAAATCCCTGTTTCTCCCCTAAAATATCGCTTATTTTCATAGAAATCCCTGTTTAACCTTAAATATCGCTTATTTTCATGGAAATCCCTGTTTTTAACCTTAAATATCGCTTATTTTCATTGAAATCCCTGTTTTTAACCTAAAATATCGCTTATTTTCATAGAAATCCCTGTTTTTAACCCAAAAATATCGCTTTTTTTTCATAGAAATCCCTGTTTTTCCCCTAAAATTTCGCTTATTTTCATAGAAATCCCTGTTTTTAACCTAAAATATCACTTATTTTCATGGAAATCCCTGTTTTTAACCCTAAAATATTGCTTATTTTCATGGAAATCCCTGTTTTTCCCCTAAAATATTGCTTATTT